>NW_014040532.1:85963-95477 GCF_001186125.1 Sphaeroforma arctica JP610
TATATATATATATATATATATATATATATATATATAATAATATATATATATATATATATATTATATATACTATATATATATATATATATATATATCTATATATATATATATATATACATATATATATATAATATATATATATATCTATATTATCACGTGTACCTTAGCAAGGTAAGGTCTATAAATGCAGCAATTCTCAAAGTTGGTTAGATTCTCAGTTCCTGCATGTTGTACACATCGCTGATATATTCCCAATTGTTCCAAATTGTTGACAGAAGTACACAAGTATTCCATTGCAGCCATGTCTGTAGAAGTGCACAGAACCTCATACCTCATTAAACTTCCTTCCGGGGCCTGCCACTCCCCTTTTGCGTGCAGGGCGAGTGATAGAGAAACGGCTGTTATAGTAACCCCGCCTAGTAGGAGTCGAACGTAAGGCAGTCTGCTCATCTCGGATCCGTGAAAGAAGGTTATAGTATGATGTATGCTTTTGTAAGGCGAAGGTCTCTATATATGTGAAGTAGCAAGCGTGCGCGTGTGATTACTCGATCAAGGGTGTGTACCTATTTCCACTTATGACCGATGTGAAAATAGTGTGAGCCATCTCTGTCCTGCGGAATTTGCGATTCATTTTTTAAACCCTAGCGGCTAGCAACCCTACACTGTATTCTTTTTGGGGGTTTTCTATGGAAAAAACCATATAATATTTGTATATTTATTTATTTACATATATAGTGATACGGTAAATGCGCGGGAGCAACTCCCTTTTTTAGTGCCGCTCAGCACAGACGATCACAAAATAAATAAATACATGAATAAAAACCCCAAATTCCAAACATCGCAACTAGACTTACCAGAGACCAGTGACTACTCTCTGTAGTAGAGACAGTAGAGAGAGAGAGAGCATCCCACACAACAGTCAAACAACAACACAATCAAGAGAGCGATAAAACTAATAGTGATAGGATAGCCCGCACTAGTGATATAGGTCACTCCCACACAAGAAAAAATATTAATTTTAATATTGAAATCTATCTATAGCATTCATAGCCCACACTATACAAGAAGCACATTGCAGCATACGACACTCACTGCCACATTACAGTACCAGGTACATCGCTTCATGACAACTAACTAATAACTGATACAATGGAGCTCGGCCCGGACCCGCACTCGTTTGCGAATTTCAAACACGCCAAAACAACGCAAATTGATTTGGTGCTCAATTGTGACTTTGAAGCAAAGGAGTTCCATGGGCATGTGGACATCACTGTGGATTTGTTGCAGGACACAGATGTGGTGCTACTCGACATTTCTGGGCTGAAAATTCAGGAATGTTCCGAGGCCGATTCCGGAAAAAAATTGGGTAAGCAATTTGTGGTTAGCTGCTGTTCTGATTCAAAACAGGATACGGTGCACAGTATATCTGCCTGTGACTTAGAGAGATAAGGTGTAGTCTGTCTATGCATTGTATTTCCGTATTGTGTAAGATTGGTTTGGCAACACACTCAGGTAGAACAGGTACTCTATTGGCCTGGGCGTAGCATGGGGTGAGTTATGGAGTTGAGTAATGTATTCACACGATCTCATCTCTATAAGTTTAAAAGTTTTCCTTTTGTTTTAGCGTTGAGTGGATTAGCTTGCCTCTGGCACATTCCGCACATGTCGATGTGCTCACCATTGCAACACTTCTTTGTTATTCTCTCACTTTAGATGTTTACGCTTTGTTTATATCAGCGTAAACGCCAACGTCGATCCGAACACCAATGAACTCGTGTCATTCGCTTACCCCCAGTCTAGCCGACAGCTTCCCTTTCGCTGTCTGTGCATTGAATGCCCTCTCATGAGACATCCCACTGTATGCCGTGTAGCTTATTCCTATTTGTGGTCCTTTCGTCGTACGATAAATCCTCAAGCATCGTTCGGTTATTTTTGGTTGATTGATCTGCGGTGCTCAGGTCAGGGGCATGAGTCCATTTGCAGCTATTTTGTGGCCTATTTATATATATATACACAGTGTGGTCTATATATATATATATATACAGTCCTGGTCATTAGCCTATTTGCACCAGCTTACCACAACATAGCCTAGCACCCCACAGGCCCTCTTGATTCAATGGTGTGCTCTCTAGTGATGGCACATGTGTAGCACCTCTCAGTTGATGCATAGCCGTAGTTTCCCATACACATACTCCATCCGCTTTAATTGCTTTGCTTGCTTGCGCTGAGACTTGTAAACCGGGTTTATGTGGTCCTCAACCTCGTTCTGTCGTACAGGGTCCTTGCAATTGCACTACACCACATCCTCTTCCGATGTACTCGTCCGTCCTTGTCACCTGAGTTAAGTCTCCCCCACGTGTGTCTATCTCTTCACTCTGCTCACCCCCACGTGTGTCTATCTCTTCGCTCTGCTTACCACCTCACTACTGTGCGGCGGTGTGTAGACTACAGCACTGCCACCCAGGCGTACTGCGGCTCATGTCTCGAGGTGAAGCTACCGCCCAATGCGTGCACCAAGGGATCGCAGGCGAAGGTCAGAGTCAAGTACAACACCACAGCACAGTCCAGCGGAATCCAATGGCTGTCACCGTCGCAGACAAAGGGGGGTGACCAACCCTTCTGCTTCACACAGTGCCAGGCCATACAGACGCGCACGGTGCTGCCTTGCCAGGTACCGTTGCCATAGCAACTGAGATAGTTCAGGTTTTTACTCGAAACGCAGGGGTTTGAGATACAACTTGTGGTGTATATGTATGTGTAGATGTATATGTATAAGTAAAAGTACGTATATATATATATATATATGTAAATATAAAAATATATGTATATGTATATGTAGAAGCAAATGTATAGATCCCAGGTGTTTAGGGTTTAAAATTCAATCGCCTCCAGACCCCCCGCCCTGTCAATACACCCCTGAAGTGATACCCCATGCCATCGCTGAATATGTCCACTCCACCCTACCCCCGCTTCCATCCCCCACACCGCCTACCCCCTCAGGACACCCCCTCCGTTAAGGCACCCTTCAGCTTCACCATCACCGTCCCTTCAGACCTCACGGCTGTGTGCAGTGGTCTCAGACAAGGCGAGCCAACACCCAATGGCGATGGCACGCACACGTTTGTGTACCACCAGCCCATGCCTGTCATGGCCTATCTCATTGCCGCGGCGGTAGGTAAGTTGGCCAAGGCGAGTCTCGGCCCAAGGAGTGACCTGTACGCCGAACCAGAGATTCTCGAGGCTGCCAGGTGTGTGTTAGGTTGTACGGTGGGTTCTCTGATGTGTATGTGGGTAGTGGGTCTACTGTCGCTATTGCTACCGTGGTTATTGTTAGAAGTGTTGTAGCTGTCTATGTGTGGTAGTTTGATGGTTGTGGTTGTGTAGTAGTGGTCTCATGTTTTTGGTTTGTGTTGACTTGTCATGTCTTTGGGACGTATTGATTCGCAGATGGTGTGTGTGGTCGTTTGATGGTTGTGGTTGTGTAGTGGTGGTCTCATATTTTTGGTTTGTATTGACTTGTCATGTCTTTGGTTTGTATTCATTTGCAGATGGTGTGTGTGGTCGTTTGATGGTTGTGGTTGTGTAGTAGTGATCTTATGTCTTTGGTTTGTATTGACTTGCCATGTCTTTGGTTTGTATTCATTTGCAGATGGTGTGTGTGGTCATTTGATGGTTGTGGTTGTGTAGTAGTGGTCTCATATTTTTGGTTTGTACTGACTTGTCATGTCTTTGGTTTGTATTCATTTGCAGATGGTGTGTGTGGTCGTTTGATGGTTGTGTTTATGTAGCAGTCGTCTCATGTCTTTGGTGTACATTCACTTGCAGATGGGAGTACGATGGCATTACAGAGACCTTCATTGTTGAGGCTGAGAAAGTGTGCGGTACGGAATACAAATGGAAGACGTATGACATTGTCATGCTGCCCAGTTCCTTTGCGTATGGAGGCATGGAGAAGTAAGTGCCTTTAGGGTTTTAGGGTTTTAGGGTTTGGTTGCCCTTGTGTTGCTGTTACACAGGTGTGTGCATGTCCTTTTTACTACCGTGGAGTGTCGTGCTATTCGGTTGTGAGGTTCATTTTTTGGCGTCTGTGCGAGTTTAAGTTACATCTGCCACGCGTTGGGTCCGGCCCGTTGGTACTGATTGTCCGACGGTCTTGCGGACGATTCGTGGACTGGGCATGCTTCCACCTGCACTGATCATCACTGCGATAAAACCCTAACACCCTAAAACCCTAAAACCCTAAAACCCTAGGACCTCACCATCAATGTGGTTCCGTACGTTGACGTCTGAATTCAAAGTCACAGATTGCGTGTCTTAACTTCCACTCCTTTCATCTGACGCTGCTATTGTGTTTCGTCCATTGACGTTTGAGTCCAATGTCACAGATTGCGTGTCTTATCTTCCGCTCCTTTCATCTGACGCTGCTGTTGTGTTTCGTCCGTTGACGTTTGAGTCCAATGTCACAGATTGCGTGTCTTAACTTCCGCTTCTTTCATCTGATGTTGCTGTTGTGGTTCGTCGTGCACAGCCCCAATGCCACGTTCTTGTCGTCTGCGTTGCTCGCCGGAGACAAAAGTCTCACCACAACACTCGCCCACGAAATCACCCACAGCTGGTATGTACAGGTGGTTTGTGTAGTTGGTATGTATAGTTGGTATGTACAGTTGGTGTGTGTAGTTGGTATGTATAGTTGGTATGTATAGTTGGTATGTATAGTTGGTATGTATAGTTGGCGTGTGCAGTTGGTATGTATAGTTGGTATGTATAGTTGGTATGTATAGTTGGTATGTATAGTTGGTATGTATAGTTGATATGTATAGTTGGCGTGTGCAGTTGGTATGTATAGTTGGTACGTATAGTTGGTATGTATAGTTGGTATGTATAGTTGGTAAGCATAGTTGGTAGTTTGGGGTGTTCTGTAGTGTACACTCAGAATAACAAGTCTTATGAGCAGCACATGGTGTCTGAACACTTTAGAGTTGCCGTTGATGTGTGCAGTGTAGGTTGTAGCTGATGTAGTGCCTTGGCGTGTGCATAAGGAGATCTGCATGCGTGTGGTGCGATTGATATGTCGTATCTGTGGCCATGGCTCACTCACGACTTTATCGAACGTTAAACGGAGATGCAAAATGTTTCCGTGTGCTCACTTCTACGTCTTGTGCTTTTGACTGTTTCATTGCTCAGGTGCGGAAATATGGTCACGAACGCGTTCTGGAAAGACTTCTGGCTCAATGAGGTACGTCTATCGGCAGTTGTTGGGTTAGTTGAGATGGATTATAGTACACGTTTTAGGGTTCTAGGGTCTTAAGGTTTTAGGGTTTATAGTTGAGGTGAACCCCTTTGAAGGCGCCCCTATGTGTCAGCGGCTTCCGTTGGATATCCTTCAGAAGGGCCGTTTTAGGGTTTAGGGTTTAAAACGAGGTGTTGGCTGTTCAGTGTGTATGTCGTAGCTGTGGTGAGAGATGAATGCTGAAAGCAAATGAACTGTATCTTGGTATTTAGGGCTTCCCGTGCGAGTGCATCGATGAGCTTCTTTGTACTGTCATTGTTGTGTGTCTGTTGTGTCTTTTGTGTGTGTCTGTTGTGTCGTAGATGGAAGGGACTGTCTGCCTGTGGTAGTTGTTGGGGTGTTTCATGACTCATTGTCTTTCTCAGTCACTGTTGTGTATGTTCTCGTGTTGATTTGTTAGAGTGTGCGTGTGTTGGCTGTGGTTTGTTGTTGGGGTGTTTCATGACTCATTGTCTTTCTCAGTCACTGTTGTGTATATTCTCGTGTTGATTTGTGAGAGTGTGCGTGTGTTGGTTGTGGTTGTTGTTGGGGTATTTCATGACTCATTGTCCTTCTCAGTCACTGTTGTGTATGTTCTCGTGTTGATTTGTCAGAGTGTGCGTGTGTTGGCTGTGGTTGTTGTTGGGGTGTTTCATGACTCATTGTCTTTCTCAGTCACTGTTGTGTATATTCTCGTATTGATTTGTTAGAGTGTGCGTGTTTTGGCTGTGGTTGTTGTTGGAGTGTTTCATGACTCATTGTCCTTCCCAATCCCTGTTGTTGTGTATATTCTCCAATTCATTTTGGCCTTGGTGTTTGTATCGTTGTTGTTCGCGTGCCTTTGAGGTCTTGAACTAACCGGTGTTTAGGGTTTTAGGGTTAGGGTTTTGGGATCGGTGTGCGGTGTCTACTACACCATATACCTACTGTCGCGTGGCTGTGGTTTGATTGGTTGCTCTGTTCTTCTCAGGGTTTCACGCGCTATGTGGAGAGACGAATTCTCGGCGCAATGTTTGGGCCAGCGTACCGTGGACTACAGATGACATACGGCTATTTTGATTTGATTAAGGTGAGCATGTAGTGTGTGTTAGGGTGTAGTGTCTCGCCTTTCTATTCTATTTTGATTTGATTAAGGTGAGCATGTAGTGTGTGTTAGAGTGTAGTGTCTTGCCTTTCTATTCCATTTTGATTTTATTGACTTGAGCATGTAGTGTGTGTTAGAGTGTAGTGTCTTGCCCTTCTATTCTATTGTGAGTTAATTATAGTGTGTGCACATAGTGTGGTGCTGTGTTGCAGTCCGTCTTGGTTTTCCTTTGACCTCTGTTTGGCTGCCCTCGGGATTGCTTTATTTCGTTGGAGGTGTGGGCAGATGACTAAAATCCGCCGTTGTGCACGATTCCAGGCACACTCGTATGACAAATAGCCCAACCCCTGGGTTTATGACAATTACCACAACCCTTGGGTTTTTCTACCACACACGACAGAACTGCAACTTCCTGGCGCATCGGCCGTACCTACTGAAACTGCAGCCAGAGATTGTGGGGGTGGACCCAGATGAGTCCTTCTCCCGCATTCCCTATGAGAAGGGGTCATTGTTTCTGCACTATCTCGAGGGCATTGTGGGCGGAGAACAGCCCATGACCACATGGTTGCGCACGTACTTTACTGACTTTGCCGAGCAGAGTGTGACTACGGACGATTTCAGGGTACGTGAATACGTGAGAAAAGTGAGAGAAGTGAGGGTGGGGGTGGCTGCTGCTGTCTAGGGGCCTATTAGTTGTTGCCTATCAATTGTGTGTAGTGTGTCATGTATGGTGTGGCATATTGCAATGGATGTGTAGATCGTGATGTGGCCCATATAGTATCAATAGATCTGTTCAATTAGGGACGTGCTAATGACTCTGTTTACTTCTACACGTACGAATGCAAGGACTCTGCTCAATAATAAATAGAGCTCTCACACCCACTCAACCCACCCACAGGACCACTTCACGGCCCATTTCACCAAAGCGGGTGTGGACATGTCTGGTGTGGCCTGGGATCATTGGCTGCATGGGGTGGGTCTGCCAGACTACGACATCTACGCCCATATCGACAACTCCATGACCGTACGCTGCAAAGAGATAGCACACACGTGGTTACACGACGACGGCAACGGAGCCAACGCGAGTGATATAGACGGCATGAAGGCGCATCAGGTGATGGTTATCTTGGACACCATTATAAACGAGAACACGCACTTCTCCGGCGACAAACTAGACCGGATGGACAGCACATACCACTTCTCAGAGACTAAGAACTGTGAGATTGGATTCCGATGGTTCCTGCTTTGTTTGAAGAATAACCACAGGTCATGTTTTGAGGGCGTTAAGGCGTATCTGAGCCGCAACGGACGGGGTAAGTATAGCTTGTAAGTGTTTAGGGATTGTCAGCTGATTGGTTTGTAGGGCTGTTCAGTTTCCTGGTCTCCTATGTACAGGTATTTTGAGGTCGGTTCAAATTTTGTGTTCAAGCCTTCACACATCGTGCATGGCAATTGACCTGCGCAATGCTGCAATAGAGCGTTGCTACTTCATTAACTCGTATCACAGAATGCTTATCTTATCGTCTGTGTGCCTCCCTCTCTCTTCATTAGCTTGTATCACAGAATGCTTATCTTATCGTCTGTGTGCGTCTCTCTCTCTCTCTCTCACACACATCTACAGGTGTGTACGTGAAACCATTGTACGTTGAGCTGTATCGCGTCGATCCCGAGTATGCACGCGAGGTGTATGGCGGTCTAAGTGACTTCTACATGGACGTGGTGGCTGAACCCATCAAGAAGACGTTGGAGCTGTAGACCCATTACATTACACTAGTGCTTTAATAAAGGCCTGCTACATAGACATAGAGGTATACGCCCATTACACTAGTGCTTTAGATAAAGGCTTGCTACATAGTCATAGAGGTATACGTCCATTACACTAGTGCTTTAATAAAGGCCTGCTACATAGTCATAGAGGTATAGACCCATTACACTAGTGCTTTAATTAAGGCCTGCTACATTGTCATAGAGGTATACGCCCATTACACTAGTGCTTAAATAAAGGCTTGCTACATAGTCATAGAGGTATACGCCCATTACACTAGTGCTTTAATAAAGGCCTGCTATATAGTCTTAGAGGTATAGACTCATTACACTAGTGCTTTAATAAAGGCCTGCTACATAATCATAGAGGTATACAGCCAATACACTAGTGTTTTAATAAAGGCCTGCTACATAGTCATAGAGGTATAGACCCATTACACTAGTGCTTTAATAAAGGCCTGCTACATAGTCATAGAGGCATACGCCCATTACACTAGTGCTTTAATAAAGGCCTGCTACATAGAGTCATAGAGGTATAGACCCATTACACTGGTAACCTAACATACGCCTGCTGTAGAGACATAGGTGCATAGAGTCATAAAGTTATTTATAGGGCCTTCGCTACATAGACAGAGGTGCGTGGACTGGACGCGAACCTCCCAACAGAGCCACAGGGTGTCAATAAAGGACACACAGGCTGTTATTAAAGAACATGCAATTGTCAAAACAGCCGGTGCACTCGAGTGGTGGAGTCAAAACAGCCGTTACACTCGAGTGGTGGAGTCAAAACAGCCGGTACACTCGAGTGCCGACCTGGATATTTCTAAAATGGGCTGGTGCGATAAATCGGTGGAATGTCCTGGTAGTCTGGGTTGTGGGTTTTAGGGAAAATACGACTCACTTCACTGCAACTTGCGGATACTATTTGTCACTTGCCTGTCAAGAAATGGGGCTGTGGGTGTCAAAACGGACTATGCAGTCGCCCGTATTCAAGACACTTTAGGCCGATTTTAGGGTTTAGGGATTTAGCTCAACTGCACGTGGCTGAGGAAGGCAGGTGACAGGTTACACCACAGACACACTTTAACACGCTACTCTCATGATACCGTCAGGTGACAGGTTACACCACAGACACACTTTAACACGCTACTCTCATGATACCGTAGACTGGACAGTATGCGACAGGAATGGAGACAGTCTGAGCCACAGACACTTCAACACGCTGCTCTCATACCGTAGACTCTGAACAGTATACGAAAGGAATGGCGACAGTCTGAGCCACAGACACACTTTAACACGCTGCTCTCATGATACCGTAGACTCTGAACAGTATACAACAGAAATGGCGTTTGAGCCACCCCCCACTTGTGAGCGTCATGCCATCGATGTTTGATACT
>NW_014040532.1:96853-99679 GCF_001186125.1 Sphaeroforma arctica JP610
TCGCATATATAAATATACGATATACTTTTGTCGGTATTGTTGACAGGTGAACCGATGGTGTACACACCAACAAAAGTGTTATGTTGACATATCACTTTGGTTATGTTGACATATCACTTTGGTTATGTTGATATACCACTTTGGTTATGTTGACATACCACTTTGGTTATGTTGACATACCACGTTGGTTATGTTGACACCCCACTTTGGTTATGTTGACATATCACTTTGGTTATGTTAACATATCACTTTGAATATGTTGACATATCCTTTTGGTTATGTTGATATACCACTTTGGGTATGTTGTGTGCAGCTTTGAATGGAAAGTGGAAGAGACATTCGGCGTATATTGTCACTCCGCTGTAAGTGGTGTACAGTGCTATCGAAGTGGACCTAAACCCATATTTATGTAAAACCCATCTATTTGTACAAAACCCAATCTATTTGTATCAATACTAATCTATCTGTACAAAATCCAATCTAAATTGTTCAAATACCAAAAATGTTTGTACAAAGACCAATCTATTTGTATAAAAACGATCTATTTCATAGCCGATTTTTAGGAGGTTTAGGAGGATGTCTATTTACGTATTCCTCCGCACGGGATACGTCTTATGTAGTATTGCGGGAGTAGTAGATAAATAGCGTGCCTGTTTGGCGTTTACGTCTATTGGTAAGTGACATAGATATACTAGCACCAGTAGTAGATGAATAGTGTGCCTGTTTGGCGTTTACGTCTATTAGTAAGGCACAAGTTGCCTCTGAATCTGTTACCTTCGTGTTCGAATGTATCCGAGTGAAAAGAGTACGTCAAGTAGTGCCGACTGTATACCGAGAGAAGCCTAAGCCACACCTGGGGTCCTGTGCGGTCACACCGACTTTAAACCGTCATACGTTCCAATTACTTGCGGAAGTACGCAATGACAGGCTTGTGTTTATTCGATGAAAATTGTCTATCAAAGCCCTAGCACCAAGTAAGACAATACTATCGGTATGTGTGTCAATGTACACAGACAAGCGAACATCCTTACTTCCAAACATAGACAATACTAACGGTATATGGGTCAATGTACACAGACATACGAACATCCCTACTTCCAAACATACGATCTGAATGAAAACACTGATGCTATCGAGCCGTTCTCCAAATATATTCATACGACAGTATCGACGTACCGTCATGAGTGCGGCGACAAGAGGTAGAAGAGCACCTGCTGTTCCAGTCATAACACAGTGATTGTATCGACTTAATCGTTTGTTTGTGCTTGTGCCACATCTATACCACAGACCATGAACAGATGCTCTTACAGATGCTTCTTCCAGTCATAACATAGGGATGGTATCGATTTAATTGTTTGTTAGTACTTGTGCCACATCTATACCGCAGACCATGAACAGATGCTCTTACAGATGCCTTTTCCAGTCATAACATAGTGATGGTATCGATTTAATTGTTTGTTCGTACTTGTGCCACATCTATACCGCAGACCATGAACAGATGCTCTTACAGATGCTTTTTCCAGTCATAACATAGTGATTGTATCGATTTAATTGTTTGTTAGTACTTGTGCCACATCTATACCACAGACCATGAACAGATGCTCTTACAGCTGCTTCTTCCAGTCATAACATAGTGATGGTATCGACTTAATTGTTTGTTCGTACTTGTGCCACAGCTATACCACAGACCAGGAACAGATGCTCCTCACGCACCTGACAGGTTGGGGTGACAACTGACAGTATCTAACTACCGGACTACCTAACTGTTAGCAATCATTCTATGCTGATATCTCTGGTCTTCAATGGGTGTTTCTATAGGCACTACAGAGTATAGGGCTATAGGATAGCTATGTAGTAGTATCACGCTGTTGTGTTTTATCTTGTCTGTGTACTCGTGTAAATAATAAGTACGTATGTGTGAAGAACAGAGAAGTATTTTGTTTTTTTAGAAAAACAACATCAGGGTTTAGGGTTTAGGGTCTATTTAGGGTTTATACAAGCAATCTATGGCAGATGCCTTGTTTAACTGGAATACAGGTCCACGGATTGTGGGTGATCTTTCAATACTTTCTGAATATGTGTACAATTGTACAGATGTAACTACGTTCAAACTTCAATCATGCATACATAAATAATTAAATACATGGGTTGTTCATATCACAACTGAAGCACAGCCCACGGCCACGAGAGGCGACTGGCTTACCTTACTTGGAGATAACTAAACAACACTACATACTAGGTGCTGCAGTCAGACTATAAGGTACACTACCCCACTACAAGACTAACCTCACAGACCTGATCTGATCCTCCCGCGGTATTGATTGACTCACTCAGCGACCATGCGGACTCGTAGTCAGAACCAGAAGGCCACAGGACAAGCTAACACACTCACCAGCACATTCCAGGTCAGTAGACGACCTACGGCGACACGAGAGGCTAAGGCGAAGCAGCTTGTTATACCCTCGTCGCAAGATAAGGCAGCACGCACCGATGGGGTCAATCAGGCTACTGTGCGCAATGGAAAGGGTAAGGTGAAGGATACGGGTGGGCTGACTAAAAATAAAGTCAAGACAGTGCAACCGTTGAAACAGAGGACAAAGCATGCGTCTAATGCGGATATTATTATAATAGGTGATAAGACACTCACGTCACAAACAGCCCACAGTGCAAAGACACCCGCAGACACAAACACGACCTCATTCACTACTTCGCAAGAGCGGTATCTGCCAGCTGACCTACTGAGTAGCACATATACTCCAACAAGGTATGTACGTAAGAATAGACTACACACGGTGTGTAACAAGTCATTGTGTAACAAGGTATGTA
>NW_014040532.1:101667-108117 GCF_001186125.1 Sphaeroforma arctica JP610
CACACACACCACTTGCAACACACACACACATCACTTGCAACACACACACACATCACTTACAACACATACACACACATCACTTGCAACACACACACACACACACACATCACTTGCAACACACACATACACACACACATCACTTGCAACACACACACACATACAGACTCACTTGCAACACACACACACACACACACTTCACTTGCAACACACACACACACACACACACACACACACATCACTTGCAACACACACACATACACATCGCTTGCAATACACACACACACAAATCACTTACAACATAACACACACTCATCACTTACAACACACACACACATGCACGCACATATCACTTGCAGGGACGATCCAACAAGTATGCGGACTAGGCTGCTGATTCGCATGCCCACACCAGCTGACTTCAGTTTCAGTGGCACTGTGTGTTCGTACGGCTACTTCTGTCTGCCACCACAGGTGTGTTGCTACACGTGGTCTCTGCTGTACTTCTGACAGCTTTAGGGCTAGGGTTTTAGGGTTAAACTCAAACCCTAAAACCCTAAACCCTAAATCGGCTCTGTTGCACATCTGACATGGGCTATTCGCAAACTGTGTATGCTGGGTTGAGATAATCCTGGCACATGTTTGTTTTAGGGTTTGTAAGCTTAGTGACACATCTACATCTAATATGTATGCATGCATATTAGCAGTATCCATGACTAGCACTTATATTGCCTACTCATGTTCATTTGTTATGTCTGTCATCATGAGCATTTGTTTAGTTTATTTGTCATCATCAGCTTATTATTTTAGTCCATGGGGTTTTTTTTAAAACCCTATATCCATCGCGAGCACTTCTGCCCCGTACCCCTCACCATGCTGTTCCCTCCGTTGCCATGGTTACACAGAGTTGGATACCTTCCACCGATAAGGACAACGCCGATGGCGGAGTGTTTGAGCGTCCGCTGAGATATGGGTACAACTACAGCGAAACCGTTTACGTGCGCATAACATTGCTGAGGCAGAGAGTGGATGGGGTGGGTGAGTGAGTTGGTTGTGTTGTGTGGTGAGTGAGTTGGTTGTGTTGTGTGGTGAGTGAGTTGGTTGTGTTGTGTGGTGAGTGAGTTGGTTGTGTTGTGTGGTGAGTGAGTTGGTTGTGTTGTGTTGTGTGGTGAGTGAGTGAGTTGGTTGTGTGGTGAGTGAGTTGGTTATGTTGTGTGGTGAGTGAGCTGGTTGTGCTATGTTGTGTGGTGAGTGAGTTGGTTGTGTTGTGTGGTGAGTGAGTTGGCTGTGTGTATGTGGTTTAGAGTGTCTGTCGTTCATTTGAGTGTGTTGTTTTGCCCATTGATTAGGTCATGCATGGTTCCATGTGTTCGTATAGATCTGTGTGCGGTTTATAGTGTCTGTTGTTCATTTGAGTGTGTTGTTGTGTCTATTGATTAGGTCATGTATGGTTCCATGTGTTCGTATAGATCTGTATGTGGTTTAGAGTGTCTGTTGTTCATTTGAGTGTGTTGATCTATGTGTGGTTTAGTATAGATCTGTGTGTGGTTTAGAGTGTCTGTTGTTCATTTGAGTGTGTTGTTGTGTCTATTGATTAGGTCATGTATGGTTCCATGTGTTCGTATAGATCTGTATGTGGTTTAGAGTGGCTGCCCCTATGTCCGTTTTTTGTGTGTGACATATATGTTTAATATATATATTTGTCCGTATTTAAAAACGTATCTGAAACCCCCCCACGCTTGAGCCAAATGCGTTTAGTTTTACCAAAACGTACTCACGTGTCCCGTTTTATTTCAACCCCTCCGCCCACAGACCAACCAGCGCTGCAAGTGGAAGAAGTATTGCATGGCGTTAAACGCGACACACCTGTCGTATTCTCAACGTTAACACAGGGCCATTTGGCACAGATAGGAATGCAAGTCACTCGCATGTTCAGACTGGATGAGGACATCTCCGCATTCCATGCCATGCAGAATGAGGTAAGACGGTTTACCCACTACTACTACCATAAACCCTAGAAACCCTAGGTCAACTACCACAATGGTGTGTAATGGTTTGTGTGTTTGAAGGATGTCTATTGGGTCGTGTGCATATGTTATGGTAATGCAGTTATGTTGTGTTGCTGCTACAGCTATTACGAGTGTTAATGGTGTGTATTGGTTTGTTACTACAGCTATTACGAGTGTTAATGGTGTGTGGTAGTTTGTGTGTTTGTAGGTTGTCTGTTGGGTCGTGTGCATATGTTATGGCAATACAGTTGTGCTGTGTTGCTGCTACAGCTATAACGAGTGTCAATGGTGTGTAATGGTTTGTTACTACAGCTATTACGAGTGTTAATGGTGTGTAGTGGTTTGTGTGTTTGTAGGTTGTCTGTTGGGCCGTGTGCATATGTTATGGTAATGCAGTTATGCTGTGTTGCTGCTACAGCTATTGCGAGTGTTTTGCACAGTCACTCAGTCGTCCCATGAACCACCGCACAACTAAAACCTTAAACCCTAAAACACAATTCCTTTGTGACCTCTAACGTACCCACTGCCACATATGTCAAGTCACTACACGCACATTACTGCCCTCTATCGTGACATGGATGGTCTGTCATGTCTGTATCACACATTTAACGTATGTTTTCTGTGTTGTCTGTATCACACGTTTTAACGTATGTTTTCTGTGTTGTCTGTATCACACGGTTTAACGTATGTGTTCTGTGATGTCTGTATCAGACATTTTAACGTATGTGTTCTGTGATGTCTGTATCACACGTTTTAACGTGTGTGTTCTGTGATGATATGTATCCCACGTCTTAACTTCTATGCTCATGTCACTGGTCATATCTGTGCAGGCTAAAGAGAGAGGCTTTGGCCGTCTGTATCGATCGCCGTCTACGTTTGAGGATATGATCAAATCAATCACCAACTCCAACATGACATGGGCTGGCACAGTGCGCATGTGTGCGCTGCTGTGCTTCCATTACGGTACGTCTGGGGTTTTTTGGGGTTTATAATCTTAACCTAAATCCCTAAAACCCTAAAACTCTGAAACTCTGAAACCATAAACCTCTAAAACATACTACCCCACACTTTAAAACCCTAATACTCTGAAAGGTATTTCACACATTGTTGTATAGCGCGTTGTGGTAGCTTACCTCAGAGTCACGCGCTTCCAATGTCCATCAATGGTCTGCCACGTTGTCAGAAATATGATGATTAGATAGATTAAACTTAATATGATGGTCATATAAATTAAACCTAATGTGATGATTAGATAGATTAAACTTAATATGATGGTCACATAGATTAAACCTAATATGATGATTAGACAGATTAAACCTAATATGATGGTTAGATAGATTAAACCTAATATGATGGTTAGATAGATTAAACTTAATATGATGGTCACATAGGTTATTGGTAGGCACATGATCAGATAGATTAAACCTAATATGATGATTAGATAGATCAAACCTAATATGATGATTAGATAGATTGTACTTAATATGATGATTAGATAGATTTAACCTAATATGATGATTAGATAGATTAAACCTAATATGATGATTAGATAGGCTAAACGTAATATGATGATCAGATAAGTTATACCTAATATGATGATTAGATAGGTTAAACCTAATATGATGATCAGATAGATTAAACCTAAAAAGAACAGTTTTTGGTTGTGCTGTCAATCGTAGCCTATGCTCAGACGAATGTCTTTCGAGCAGTTGACGAAACAGTGTATATGATGCAGATGACATGAGCAAGTGGCTATAGCATTCTTCTCATGGCATGTGTTGTATGCATTACATGCGTGTTGTGTTGTGTAGGTAATAATATGGCTAATGTACTCATCTTTTACACGTGTTGTATGTATTACATGCGTGTTGTGTTGTGTAGGTAATCATATGACTAATATACTCGCCTCTTACACGTGTTGTATGTATTCCTTGCGTGTTGTGTTGTGTAGGTAATCATATGGCTAATGTACTCATCTCTCACACGTATTGTATGTATTCCTTGCGTGCTGTGTAGGTAAGCGGGGGGCCTTTCCCACGCCGCAGGAGATGCCCACAAGTGCGGATGAGCTGAAGACAAAGTGTAAAGTGGGCTACAGAGGTGACCGCATGCTGCAAGTGGCAGCTCTCTTTCTCACTCCACCCGAAGACTTAAGTGGTACTGTTGCGTGTTGTTGTGCGTGTGCACGTTAACGTATGTTCGAGTGGACGGTGTATGTAGTGTGTATGTGTCTGTTTAAGGTTCTATAACGTACGGTCGAGTGGACGGTGTATATAGTGTGTGTGTGTCTGTTTAGGGGTTTGTAAACCCTGTGTTTAGATGTGTGCGTCTGTTTACCTTTGGCTGTGCTGTGTATAAATGTGTGTGTCTCTGTACAGCTGTGACGATACGTTATGCTGGCAACCCATCCTCGTACTAAAGACTAGAAACGAAAGATCCGTTGTTGGTAATATACTTGTAACTTAACATCTGCTCTAAATCCATCTATTTATATCCATCTATTTATATCCATTTATTTATATCCATCTATTTATATATCTATTTTATATCCATATATTTATATCCAACTATTTATATCCATCTATTTATATCCATCTATATATATCCATCGATTTATATACATCGATTTATATGAATCTATTTATATGCGATTCATATCCATCTATTTATATCCATCTACTTATATCCATCTATTTATATCCATCTATTTATATGCTTCTCTTTATATCCCATCTATTAACATATATATATTTATATCCATGTATTCATATCCATCTATTTATATGCATCTATCCATATGCATTTATTTATATCCATCCATTCATATCCATCTATTTATATGCATCTATCCATATCCATCTATATATATCCATCCATTTATATCCATCTATTTATATCCATCTATTTATATCCATCTAATTATATCCATCCATTATATCCATCCATATATATCGATCTATGTATATCCATGTATTTATATCCATATATTTGTATGCACCTATTCATATCCATGTATTTATATCCATGTATTTATATCCATCCATTTATATCCATCCATTTATATCCATCTATTTATATCCATCTAATTATATCCATCCGTTTATATCCGTCTATTTATATCCATCTATTTATATCCGTCTATTTATATCCCTATATTTATAGCCTTTGACAACACGGGTGAGGCCGATATGAAAACGCTGCCGACACCAGATCCTCTGAGCACCCCAACGAAACAAAAAGCCGCTGCGAAGCGTGCACGAAAAACCCAAGAAAAATTAGAGAAGCGCAGGAAAAACCTGGTTTTAGTCAAGCGCCTGGTGCAGGCTGACAACCCGCGGCTGGTGGTGGGTGATTCACAGTTGGTGTTTGCGCTGATTAAGTCGCTGCACGGCTTTGGGGACTTTGCTGCGTCCAATGTCATGCAACTCATGGGCTACTACGACCACCTGGCAGCCGACTCAGAGACGGTGAGGGGGTGGGCAGAGCAATGGAAGGGGTTGTCTGGGGATGAGTGGGTGGTTATTGGGGGGTGGGCATGTCAGAGGTGGTCTATTGATGAGTGAGGGATTGTCGGTGGTAATCTACGGATTCGTTTGTGGTTAATTGTTGTAAACATGTATGTGTACGTGTGGGGTGGTGGTACTTCCACACACTTTTATCTGAGTCTGTACTTATAAGTACTAGAATGTATTGCAGCCCAGAGGTCTCTCCAAAGGTTCAGTAGATATGCGTAGTCATTCAGCCGATCAGAGAAATTGCATCTTCTGACATCTGGCAACGTCGTTGTGGTTGTTGTTGTGTGTGTTAACTGTAGTTGTAGAGGTAGTTGCTATAGCCTGTGAGGTGTGTGTCTGTGAGCGCTAGTTGCATTGACTTGATGAGTATATAAGTATGAATGGATGTGTATTTATGTATGAATGGATGTGTATATAAGTATGAATGAATGTGTGTATAAGTATGAATGGATGAGTATACAAGTATGAATGGATATGTATATAAGTATGAATGTATGTGTATATAAGTATGGATGGATGTGTATATAAGTATGAATGGATGTGTATATAATGAATGGATGTGTATATAAGTATGAATGGATGTGTATATAAGTATGAATGGATGTGTATATAAGTATGAATGGATGCGCCCTACTACAAGCGTGTGCGTGCTGTGACTAGTTAAGGAGATACCAGGGAGGAATGTATTTATGGATATGGTTAAAACATATATATTTTTGCAACATGTGTATTTGTCCTACTTGTTTCTTTTCATTTCTATTTTATAACAAGCAGATATAGTTTTACAACGTGTGTATTTGTCCTACTTGTTTCGTATTATTGCTATCTAATAATAAGCAGATATAGTTTTACAACGTGTGTATTTGTCCTACTTGTTTCGTATTATTGCTATCCAATAACAAGCAGATGTAGTGGCTGCAACATGTACTTGC
>NW_014040532.1:110181-118850 GCF_001186125.1 Sphaeroforma arctica JP610
TAATGTCTGTTGGTATGTTATTCCTTTTTCTATCCTTAATTTCTGTTGGTATGTAATTCTTAATGTCTGTTAGAATGTTATTCCTTTTTCCTATCCTTAATTTCTGTTGGTATGTAATTCTAATGTCTGTTGGTATGTTATTCCTTTTTTCTATCCTTAATTTCTGTTGGTATGTAATTCTTAAAATTCTGTTAGTGTGTTATTCCTTTTTCCTATCCTTAATTTCTGTTGGTTTGTGATTCTTAATGTCTGTTGGTATGTTGTTCCTTTTTCCTATCCTTAATTTCGGTTGGTATGTAATTCTTAATGTCTGTTGGTATGGCATTCCTTTTTCCTATCCTTAATTTCTGTTGGTATGTAATTCTTATTGTCTGTTGGTATGTCATTCCTTTTTCCTATCCTCAATTTCTGTTGGTATGTAAATCCTAATGTCTGTTGGTATGTTTTTCCTTTTCCTATCCTTAATTTCTGTTGGTATGTAATTCTTAAAGGTCTGTTGGTATGTTATTCCTTTTTTTCTATCCTTAATTTCTGTTGGTATGCAATTCTTAATGTCTGTTGGTATGATATTCCTATTTTCGATCGGTATGTTTATCCTATTTTCTGTTGGCTTGTTAATCCTATTTTCTGTTGGCATGTTAATCCTATTTTCTGTTGGCATGTTAATCCTATTATCTGTTGGCATGTTAATCCTATTATCTGTTGGCATGTTAATCCTATTATCTGTTGGCATGTTATATTTTCTACTGTTTGTACGTTATTCCTATTTTCTATTCGTATGTTATTCCTGTTTTCTGTTGGCATGTCATTCATGTTTTCTGCTGGGTTTAGGGTATTATGTTAATTCTATTTCCTGTTGGCATGTTGGTCCTATTTTCCAAGTGTTGTGTAATGCACAGCCTAACCCTTCCTCACTGTTTCGCTGTCTCATTTATTGTTCATACGCGTATCTTAGTCTTTCGTATATCCCACTGATTGCTTCGCCTAAACAGGTTCGATCTTTGGAAGAATTACGAAGAGAAATCGGGAAAGGAGGCAACCAAGTGGGTGGTAGAGAGGATGGTCATCACACAAACAACGCACACAGCTGGAGCTATCAATTGAAGTAACATACACAGCTGAAGCTATCAATTGAAGTAACATACACAGCTGAAGCTATCAATTGAATTAACATACACAGCTAAAGCTATCAATTGAAGTATCATACACAGCTGAAGCTATCTGTGTGCAGAGGATAAAACACGCGAGAATGAAACGGGGAATGTCAACGCATTCAAATCGACAGAGGATGCTATTGCACGCGATATCAGGCGTACACGTGGGCATTAACTGATGACAAGACATGTTTGAATAAGTACTCATTTAGTTACCATAGCAACCGAGGAGAAGTGCTTCTGTGGGTTCTTGAAAGTGACGATAGGTGCGATACTATGGGACGAGAGACTGGAGGGGGACGAGAGACTGGAGGGGGACAGAGCGTTTACACGTGCGTGTGGTGTATTGCCGCAGCGTACAATGGCGACGCAAAGTGACAACAGATGGGTACAGATAGACACGTGACGATGACATACACGAGAACGCACCTCTTGAGCAGGGATGCTTGGTGACGACTTTGACGCACGCACGCACATACACACACGCACACACAAAGTGTGCATTGATGGTTCAAGATATAGCATTGAGGTAGTAGAGAACCTAAAATAGAGAGCAGTACTAAGACGGGTCAGAAAGTAAGGTCACGGAGACAGCCATTCAATAGTTACTACGACAGTACCGGGCGGGTTAGGCTGTAGTTAGTCACTGCGGAAGCAGCCAATGAGATCGTATGATGTGTACAGCTCTTGAGGAGCGAGAAGGGGCAAGGACACTTGCGGTTCTGCAGTAGAAGTTACACGGATACCTGTACTTACAGGAGAAGTTACAAGTGCACATGGACTTACAGTAGCTGTTGATGTTTCAACACAAGCGTATAGGTGTATACGTTCAGTAGCGCACATCAATGAAAGTATCATTAAAACGCCTTTGATTTGAGACCATTTAGTTTCATTTGAGGGGCATACTTGTTGCCATTTAGTTGTAATTGAGGGGCATACTTGGGGCCATATAGTTGTAATTGAGGGGCATACTTGAGGCCATTTAGTTGTAATTGACGGGCATACTTGGGGCCATTCAGTTGTAATTGAGGGGCATTACTTGGGGCCATTTAGTTGTAATTGACAGGCATGCTTGCGGCCATTAAGTTTTAATTGAGGGGCATACTTGGGGCCATTCAGTTGTAATTGAGGGGCATTACTTGCGGCCATTTAGTTGTAATTGAGGGGCATACTTGCGAGGGGCACACTTGCGGCCATTTAGTTGCAATTGAGGGGCATACTTGGGGGGGGGGGGGAATTTAATTTTAGTCAGTTGAAGTATTCGTCGGCGTGACCGATTTTACGGACAGGGCGTCGCAACATTTATTTTGTTGCTATGGCATTTGGGTAGGCAGATGGGGTCGAAGTATTACATAGATATTTAGGTATTGAACATAAATTGAGGGGGAGGGGGTTGAAACAGAAATTCAGAGGGGTTTAAAAAAATAAAATGAGGTTTTTAACAAAAATTTAGTTTTGTTTTTTAATAGTTATACCGTTAAATCATGACAGCCCATTCTCAATGTTCAGTCGCTGGCTATTGATATGGCGTACTGATTGCATTTTGGCCGTGGCTGTGGTTTTTCATAGAGGTGGACTAATGAATATTATCCTCCGGTCCTGTTTATACTGGGTTATACTCGGATCTAATCACCCTCATGCCCTCCACATCACTGGTAGTAACCGTATCTAAAGACGAAGCTAGATAAGCAATGACCTTTTGCAAGTATGTGAGTCCTACAACGAGAAGATACTCCTTCTTATAGAGTGGTAAGTTAGGCGATTAAAGGTAGATTTATGTAGGTATGGGACTTGGTTGGATTAGTTCAGAGTAAGACTAGCTACTTTAAAAGGTGTACCTACATAACCCCCCCCCCCCCCAAGTTGTGGGTAGCTTGGGATATCTGAGCCATAGATTAAACGGGATATGAATCGTTTATCAAGTCTAATGCTTTCCTTTTTTGGGGATGATTCTATTTTTTTCTTTCTTCATTTTTTGTATTCTTTGCACCTAACTCTCTAGGACATTCTGGTAATTATATTATAGCAGATCAAACAACAAGTTGAACTTATGGTGAGACAAACGCGTTTGTGTATATACGTTAGTGCCACCACATGGACACATGCACGCGTTATCTAACTATGCGCATTTGTATATTTCTATTTCTATTCGTTGGCCTTGGCGATCTGCTTAATTCCACCTGTGCGATATGCGCCAACGAATGCACAACATTCACAGTGAGAGGCTTCTTGTTATTTGCGGTGTCAATCATTTTACATGATTCATTTATATTTTTGATTTATTAGTTTTTTTGGTTTATAAACATAGACAATTTTCACGTAGTGTCTTCTCTATAGCTCAGTTGGTAGAGCAACCGACTGTAGTGGCTACATCAATCGGTAGGTCCCTGATTCGATTTCGGGTGGGGAGATTTTTTTCCACAACACACTTCAACTGCGTATAGACACAACATACTAGAGTGCGCCTCCCGGGCCATAAACACTCCGGATTCCAACATATATTCTCTGACTTGATTGAACGAAACACTTGGATACACCTTGCAACATACACGCACTCTTGAAGTTCTGCATTCTCTTGACTTTAGTGACATTACCAAATGCCAGCACCTACATCTCCTGCCCAGTATTTAAAAATCCTCTACTGAATGGTATGAGCATTGTAACCCTCCTATCCGCACGTAATTGACCCCGACCAGTGTACAGGATCTTGCGCAACATAGCTCGATATATTTAATTTCCTAACAACCAAATAATTTGTATTGCTAGCCACAAAACCGGTCTATTTATCATATTTGATTTTTATATTAATTGCACAACTCTCTATAGCTCAGTTGGTAGAGCAACCGACTGTAGTGGTTACATTTATCGGTAGGTCCCTGATTCGATTTCGGGTGGGGAGATTTTTTTGCATCGTACTTCAGCTTCCGCCATTACAGCCAAAATGTTGTGGTTGCTACACACTTTTAAATATATGGCTCGCAATAGACCTGAAGCCGAATAACTCATACACGGGTCTCCAATGGCCGACAAACAAGCCGACTATGTTGGCCACATCACACTCCAACTGCGTTCACAACATACTTGTGCGCCTCTCAGGCCACACCCTCTGCAGTCCGGTATGTACTCTCCAACTTATTGAACGAAACGCATGGACACACCTTGCAATAACACACGCACTCTTCAAGTTCTCCATCACCTCCACTTCAGCGACATAGCATGATATAGGCACCTGATGAGCGGATGATGTGGATTGCTTTCTAAGCCCACCGTCTCCCATTCATCGCTATAGGTTTTCATCAGGCTTCACCACATTCTGCCAAACCGCACACTACCGCCTGTCCATTTTAATCGAAACCCTAAACCCTACAACCCTTCCAAATTTAACAACGAAACACTCTTCGGATTTTAGGGTTTTAGAGGTTAGTTGTTCCCAGAATCCTCTGAGCTGTATTTATCTCACGGTGGAACGTTCGCTACCTACTACTGATCGAAACGACTTTCGCTCTTAATCACCTTTCTTGCGACTTTACTACCCTACCCAAAAGATGGAAAAGATAGAAAAAAATGGACATACCGTACACCCTGGAATGCAAAGTGATATATAGACTACTGTATTTTCAACCGATCACAAAATGAAGCGCGCGTATACCTATGAATCATCAATCGCCTACTTGATAATTCCCTAAGAATAAATAGTCAAGCACATAAGTATTGAAATATTGATACTGCTCATCTGAACGATCTTCTTTTCGGTTCACCTGTCCGACTTTACTACCAAACCTATAAAATGGAAGGATAATAACCTATGTATCCTGGATTGGAACTTGTTATATACACTACTTTGTTTGCTCACTGTGCAGCCGACAACAAAATCAAGCTACATGTACACCTACGGACTACCAATCGCCTACCTAGTTATCCCTTAAGGACAAAGAGTCAAACTTAGAAGTATTGGAATATTGATTCACCATATGATGCAGTAAGTTTTATCAAAAATGTGAAGAGTTCATCCTGTCAGCGACAGGTGTCCTTATTTGTTGTGTTGTTTGTTGATATAGTGTCGTTCCTTTTGTATCATACATATATTGACTGGTTACAGTGATGCTTTTATTCTGTCAGGACAAGTGTCCTGCCGTGTTTGTGTTGCTTGTTGTTATGGTGTCGTTCCTTTTGCATTAATTAATTAATTGTTGATCACAATGAACAGTTCATCCTGTCAGGGGCAGGTGTGTTTACGTATGTTGCCGTTTGTTATGTTTTAGCCGTTCCTTTTGTATTAATTAATATTTATTTATTGAATGCAGAGATCATTTCATCCTGTCTTGTTAGTGTTGCGTTTAGTTCTGGTGTCTTTCCATTTGGGTTGTTTGTATTTCTCGATTATAGTGTTGCTTTCATCCTGTCAAGTGCAGGATCCGCGTCTTATTTTTGTTCCTTGTTACTTTAATGTCTTTCTTTTTATATTATATACTTATTTTAATAAAAAAACAGAGACTCTTTTATTCTGTTAGGGATAGATGACATTTTCTTGTTTATTTTCCATGTTACTTCTTTTATTTTTGTATTATGTATTTATTTATTGATTACATTGATGCTATCTTCCTGCTAGGGGCAGGTGTCATATCTTGTTTGTTTTGCCAATTGTTGTGGTGTGGTACCTTTTGTATTATATATTTATTTATTGATTACATTGATGCTATCTTCCTGTCAGGGGCAGGTGTCATGTCTTGTTTGTTTTGTTAATTGATGTGGTGTGATACCCTTTGTATTAGATATTTATTTATTGATTACAGTGATGCTATCTTCCTGTCAGTGGCGGGTGTCCCGTCTTGTCTGTGTTGTGCCTTCTCCTTTTCTGCGGCGAGGTTTGCCTTGTGCTGTGGTGTGAGTTCTCCCAATGGACTGTCTGTGCTGTTATACACAAACGGCACTTGCCCGCCCAGCGACCGCGGAAGGTTGTGGGGTTGGACGTATTTGGGAAGATCCGATCGCTTCACAAACTTGATCTGTGATTAGTTGTATTGATTAGTGAAGTGGGATGATTTTATATGTTATCTTGGAAACGTGATACCGTATGCAATATGTGCCACTAAACACCACAGAGCGTGGGAAACACAATGTGATCACCGACCTGTCGCCAAACAAACAGAAGTGATGCACTCCCTCGCTATCAAAGGAAAGGCTCTCATCTCCCAGACAAATCACCACTTACTACCTACCACCTACCACCTGCCAAGCGTGAAACACGCCATGCACTAATCACGTGTGTTTGCTATAAGAGAGTACGATCTAGACACAAAAGAATAAGCGTATGTGATCTGTCATACAACTATCTCACCTTGGCGGCGGTTCGTGGACTGAGAAAGGCTTTGATAGCGTACCAAACAGCGTTGAACATCCATGGAGTATCTACCAACAGACACGCCCCCAGCCGCTCAGGGTAGTAGTCCGACAGCAGCTTGAATATAGTCTTGGTCAACTGCGTGTGTGTGTATGACGAGGCGTATGGATATGAGCAGGCCCTTAATAGCTGTGCATATACATACATATGACACACAAGACATACAGTTATATATACATACATATGTAACACAACATACAGTCATATATACATACTTATGTAACACAACATACAGTCATATATACATATATATGTAACACAAGACAGACAGTAATATATACATACATATGTAACACAAGACATACAGTAATATATACATACATATGTAACACAAGACATACAGTCATATATACATATATATGTAACACAAGACATGCAGTCATATATATACATACAAATGTAAAAGACATACAGTCATATATACATACAAGTGTAACACAAGGCATACAGTAATATGACCATCAGCAGCAGATACATCGGACATAGCATCGCAGTACAAATATCTACATGTCATTGGTTGCTTACGTACATGTCATTGGTTGCTTACGTACATGTCATTGGTTTCTTACCTACATGTCATTGGTTGCTTACCTTCATGTCATTGCTGGCCATAGTAAAGCCTTTGAAGTCGATGAGTAGTGAGAAGGTTGCCATTTCCGGGGGCGTGGCACGGCAGGCAGTCTCCACCATCAGAATCACCAGGCGAATGTACCGAAGCTCAGTAGCCTCATCTGCAGTACCATTGGGAGGACAAAACAGTACCATTAAGATGACAAAACAGTCCCATTAAGATGACAAAACAGTCCCATTAGGAGGACAAAACAGTCCCAATACGATGACAAAACAGTACCATTGGGAGGACAAAACAGACCCATTGAGATGACAAACCAGACCCATTGAGAAAACCAAACAGACCCATTAATAAAACAAAACAGTCCCATTAAGAAAACAAAACAGACCCATTAAGATGACAAAACAGTCTCGTTGAGAGGATGAAGCAGACCAATTTAGAGGACAATACACGCGGCATGAACGGTGTGAGAGCCCCAACGGGTGTGTTTGTAGGGCACATAATCTGACATATAACAGCGCAGCATGTACGCACGACTGACGGGCGATGAGTAAGAGAAGCGGAAGACAACTGAGCCGAGTGTAGGGCACACAGCGACTTCTGACTGTGGTGTAGTACAACAACTACAGCGCAGGAGACATGGTAGGTATAGTATTCATATGGCAACCCTAGGATGCATGCTGTAGATAAGTACAAGAGGGTTTGAGCATGCGAATTGTCCTGAAGCACCAATAGTCACGTGCTGATAACACACAAGGCAATGGCATTTGGAGACAACCACACAGTCACAGTGAGTGTTCAGCTGTCGAGTGCAGCACAGGCTACCCTAAGGTTTTAGGGTTTATGGTTTAGCAAACCCTAGAAACTAGCACATCTCTTACCAGGGAGTGTCTGTGGCATTTTGGTTATGTTGAGGATCATCAGCGGCCTCCCTTGTTTGTCTTCGCGGTGGAAAAAGATCATTCCCTCGGACAGCTCCTGCTCATACGACACATAAGTACATGGAAAGACTAATGTTTAGGAATCGTCGTACGCCGTCAGGATGACCAGGTTGATGAGTATAGTATATATATATATATATATATATAAATATATACATATAAATATATGTGTATATAGTATATATATATATATATATATATATATATGTATATATATTATGAGTAACTAATAAAGCGCTAGACATTGCCTGCCGTCAGACCCTCTGGTCCCTGACGCAACATCTCCTTTCTCACCATGTATTCCATCATACTAATACACTACACTACTGGATGTTTATACTCTTCTTCTATTGGACTACGCTTACCAAATCAGCTGTAGACATAAACCAATATCATACGACACACAACTATTTCTCCATGCCTCCATCACTCTAAAAAAAACACCCCTCGTACACCCGAACATCAAGCATGCATCAGACACAATTCAGTTCTGCACACGAGCCCCTCAAGCTCACTACTATCTGTGGACCAACCCATATTACCAATATATATATACTATATATATAATATATATATACTATATATACTATATATATATATAT
>NW_014040532.1:118870-129595 GCF_001186125.1 Sphaeroforma arctica JP610
TATATACATACACACACACATATATATATATATATATATAATATATGCTGCGTAGCAAACCCACAGTCCTCCAAAAATATCCCAAAGCCCTAAACATCCCTTCTTCGTTGATGACGGGGACTTCGCGGCAGGGCCGCTGTGAGAGACAACCAAATCTATAACACAATCCAAGTGATTTACACTGTAGCACTGTCACATACACACATATACCCTGGTGAGTGTGTGTGATACATACATACACATACCTTGGTGAGTGTGTGTGAAACATACACACACATAGCTGGGTGAGTATGTGTGTTACATACACACACATAGCTTTGTGAGTGAGTGTGTTACATACACCCACATAGCTTAGTGAGTGAGCGTGTTACATACCTTGGTGAGGGTGTGTGGAGGGATGTCGTGTGGTCCGAACTGTTTGGCCCATGTGGCGTAGGTTGAGTACATCTGCGCTGCATTGGCTACGCTGAAGTCTCTTGCGCGCACAAACCGTGCTAAGTCGTCGTTACGTGTGGCGGGTGTGATGTGTGGCACCACCAGTTTATGTGCACGTAAGTGGTTTACGCTCTGGATGGATAGAGGAATAGGCAAGTAAGGTAGATGCGTGATTGGATGGGTAGAGGAATAGGCAAGTAAGGTAAATGCGTGATTGGATGGGTGTGTGCAAGTGAAGGACAGGCGTAATCAGCGCGTCTAGGATTGTAGCCATAGTAGTCTTGTGATGTGGTTTGTATGTGCATTTGCCATTGTTACTGCTGATAGGCGTACTCTCTGGTGTGTTACATAATCGATCAGCGCCACAATACGAAGCCGTTGTGACACATGTGCGAATGTCAATGTCAATATCACAGTGTCAATGTCAATGTCACAGTGTCAATGTCAGTGTCAGTGTCCATGGTAGTAATCCACAAACAGTACAGTCAAATGGCGAACGTCATATCACAGCATTTGGCATAGACGCACATCTAGACGACTCAATCCCCTCAGACAACACACAACATACAACTCTCAGCAGACCACAGCGCATGATGCAGCAGCACAAGTGTCACGTGTCACATGTCAGGAGGAGCCATCGCTCAATTCAACAGCATGTGAGGCAACCCTAAACCATACACAAACCCTAGAACTCATATGCCGGTAATAGAAAACACTCCGAATATCTGGCACGTCACGAGGCACCGGTGGTCATGTCTTTTTTTCTAAAGCCTACACCCTAGAGCCTAAACCCTAAACCTTACCTGGGCCATTTTAATGGTCTCTAATTCTTGCGGAGACCAATCTTCCTCAATCTCAAAGAATTCATCCGAGTCATCTGAGAGGTCGTCTGATACATTGATCTTACCTTCGGGTACGTTACTATGGCAACAAAGCCATGACAAGCCATGACAGGGTGTGAGTATGTTACTATGGCAACAAAGCCATGACAAGCCATGACAGGGTGTGAGTATGTTACTATGGCAACAAAGCCATGACAAGCCATGACAGGGTGTGAGTATGTTACTATGGCAACAAAGCCATGACAAGCCATGACAGGGTGTGAGTATGTTACTATGGCAACAAAGCCATGACAAGCCATGACAGGGTGTGAGTATGTTACTATGGCTACAAAGCCATGACAAGCCATGACAGGGTGTGAGACAGATGTGATAGGACGGCTACACTGTAGACCCCTCTCATTCGCACATAGCCATCCCAACGCCAACGGTCCGTTCAAGCTAGCTCTGGATCAAATGGTGCTATTATAAACTATATCCAGGTATTGCATTTAAACTTATTTTAACATTCATATGCAACTAAAATGCATTTCAACATAAAAGCTTAACTGAAACACATTTTAACATACAAAGTTAACTTAAACACATTTTGACATACACTTTTGCCTTCGACACTTTTGAACATACACAAACAAATAAAATACCTAGAACAACTAAAATACCTAAAACACTAAAATACCTAAAACAACTAAAATTCATCAACCTAAAGAAGACTCAGATGAACAGCTATCCATGCAATGCACACACAACATGTGACTAGACATAACTCAAGACTAAACCAACACAACATGTGACTAGACATGACTCAAGACAAACCCAACACAACATGTGACTAGTCAAGACTCAAAACTAAACCAACACAACATGTGGATAGACATGACTCAAGACAAACCCAACACAACATGTGACTAGTCATGTCTCAAAACTAAACCAACACAACATGTGACTAGACATGTCTCAAGACTAACCCAACACTCACCTACCACATCGCAAACGGCGGGTGGAGGGGTGGTGCTACTAGTGACGTATAGTGCCATGCACAAGAACGACTGTACACTACATGATCAATCACCCCGTGCCATTGCAATAACAAGTGTCTGGACGGCATAGACCAATGCCACTCCTCTCATACCTAATGACTTATGCATGTCCTCTTATTCCTAATGACAGGTGCATGTCCTCTTTTTCCTAATGACAGGTGTATGCCAGGTGTTCTCATACCTTGAGGTGCCGTTGTCGGGTGGCTGTGTGGAGTGTGGCTGTGACAGGTCGTCTGTGTTGTCCGTGTGGATGTACGCCCCTTCGCTTGCCGTTTTGCGAATCACCTGTTGTGTTTAGTTGTGTTTAGTTATGTTTAGTTGTTGTTATGTTATGTTGTGATATGTTATGTTATGTTATGTTATGTTGTGTTGTGTTGTGTTGTGTTGTGTTGTGTTATGTTGTGTAGTGTTTAGTTGTGTACAGTTGTGCTGTGCAATGGTTTGTTTTTGTTGTTGTGTAGTGTTTAGTTGTGTTTAGTTATGTTAAGATGTTGTCATGTTGTGATATGTTATGTTATGTTATGTTGTGTTGTGTTGTGTTGTGTTTTGTTGTGTTGTGCTGTGTTGTGTTTCGTTGTGTTTCGTTGTGTTTAGTTGTACTGTGCCATGTTTTGTTTTGTTGTTGTGTTGTGTTTAGTTGTGCTGTGCCATGCTTTATTTTTGTTGTTGTGTTGTGTTTAGTTGTGTTTAGTTATGTTGGGTTGTTATGTTGTGATATGTTATGTTGTGTTGTGTTGTGTTGTGTTGTGTTGTGTTGTGTTTAGTTGTGTAGTGTTGTGTAGTGTAGTGTTGTGTTGTGTTGTGTTGTGTTTGTGTTGTGTTGTGTTGTGTTGTGTAGTGTTGTGTTGTGTTGTGTGGTGTTGTGTTGTGTTCTGTTGTGTTACGTTGTTTTCTGTTATGTTATATTTTGTTGTGTGTTGTATTGCGATGGTTGTGCATAACCCATGGTCTCCCCTAACACACCACTAACTCCCAATCATTAACACACACCCATTACTCGTACCACAGGAACTATCGTCACCTCTCCCTACCCTCCCTCACACCCCCACCCCCACGCACTACACCCTAGCCGCCACCCTAGCCATTCACTCCCCACAGGCGGTTGCCATGACAACCCACCCGTTTCTGGCCCAGGGTGCGCCTGGCCTCTCTCTGCTGCGTCACATGACTCTTGGTCAGCAGTTGCAGAAAGTGCCCCGACCGTTCCATGTCGTCGATGTCACTGAGCAGTGCCTTGAGTGTGCGTTCAGCCCCTCGGCGCTTCTGCTGTGTGCGGTCTAACTTGTGCTGCACTTCGGTCTGATACGCTCGTAGTAGATCGGTAAAGCCACGGAGAGACTCACGCATGGAGAACACTGGGGTGGGTGTGGGGGGGGGGGGGGAGGAATACGCTTTGAACGGGTGGGCTATGAATAGAACACTAGGCGAACTAGTGGGCTATAAATAGAACACTAAGCGAACTTGTGGGCTATAAATCGAACAGTAACGGAACACTGATCGAACTAGTGGGCTATGAATAGAACACTAACGGAACACTAATTGAACTAGTGGGCTATAGATAGAACACTAATGGAACACTGATCGAACTAGTGAATTATATATATTCAGTGGTATAAAAAAATAGGCCAGTGGGATTCACCGGCGACAGACGTTCTTGCAGTATCCGGGTTTAGTAGTATAGTAGTATAGTTGTATAGTAGTATAGTAATGTAAAAGTATAGTAGTATAGTAATGTAGTAGTATAGTAGTATAGTAGTATAGTAGTATAGTAGTAGTATAGTAGTATAGTAGTATAGTAGTACAGTAGTATAGTAGTATAGTAGTATAGTAGTATAGTAATGTAAAAGTATATAAGTGTAGTAGTATAGTAATGTAAAAGTATATAAGTGTAGTAGTATAGTAGTATAGTAATGTAGTAGTATAGTAGTATAGTAGTATAGTAATGTAAAAGTATATTAGTATAGTAGTATATTAGTATAGTAGTATAGTAGTATAGTAATGTAGTAGTATAGTAGTATAGCAGTATAGTAGTATAGTAGTATAGTAGTATAGTAATGTAGTAGTATAGTAATTTAGTAGTATAGTAGTATAGCTGTATAGTAGTATAGTAGTATAGTAATGTAGTAGTATAGTAGTATAGTAATGTAGTAGTATAGTAGTATAGTAATGTAGTAGTATAGTAGTATAGTAATGTAAAAGTATAGTAGTGTAGTAGTATAGTAGTATAGTAGTATAGTAATGTAGTAGTATAGTAGTATAGTAGTGTAGTAGTATAGTAATGTAAAAGTATATTAGTATAGTAGTATAGTAGTATAGTAAAGTAAAGTATAGTAGTGTAGTAGTATAGTAATGTAGTAGTATAGTAGTATAGTAGTATAGTAGTATATTAATGTAGTAGTATAGTAGTGTAGCAGTATAGTAGTATAGTAATGTAGTAGTATAGTAGTATATTAATGTAGTAGTATAGTAGTGTAGCAGTATAGTAGTATAGTAATGTAGTAGTATAGTAGTATAGTAGTATAGTAGTATAGTAGTATAGTAGTATAGTAGTATAGTAATGTAAAAGTATAGTAGTATAATAATGTAGTAGTAAAGTAGTATAGTAGTAGTATAGTAGTATAGTAATGTAGTATTATAGTAGTATAGTAGTATAGTAGTATAGTAATGTAGTAGTATAGTAGTATAGTAGTATAGTAGTATAGTAATGTAGTAGTATAGTAGTAGTATAGTAGTATAGTAGTATAGTAGTATAGTAATGTAGTAGTATAGTAGTATAGCAGTATAGTAGTATAGTAGTATAGTAGTATAGTAATGTAGTAGTATAGTAGAATAGTAGAATAGTAGTATAGTAGTATAGCAGTATAGTGGTATAGTAGTATAGCATTATAGTGGTATAGTAGTATAGTAGTATAGTGTAGTACACACACACACACACAGACACCACTCACTGCAGAGGTCCATCTCTTGGCAGTGCATTTTCGTCAAAATCTTCTGCCGCTCTCCTGCGAATGGAATGGAATTGTTACATTCATGAGCACTTGAATAGTAAGAGGTTGTCGAACTTCAGGGTTTCAAGTTTCAAGGTATATGGGCAGTTTTAGAGTTTTAGGGTATATGAGCAGTTTTAGGGTTTAGGCAGTTTTAGGGATTTAAGTTTTAGGTTTTAGGGTATTTGTGTTTCATTTAGAAGGCTATGGTATATGAAGGGTTTTAGGTTTTAGGATTTTAGGGTACATGAGGAGTTTTTGGGTTTTAGAGTTTATTTTAGGGTATATGAACAGTTTTATGGTTTTAGGATTTTAGGGTATGTGAGCAGTTTTAAGGTTTTAGGGTTTTGGGGTATATTAGCAGCGGTATAAAGTGATCAACAGCTGAGCTGCAGCCGTGGCACCACACTGTGACACCTCACTTCTAAAGAGGTGTCGTGGGTGTGGCTGCTGTGTGTGTTCAGCTTAGTGCATTTAGACATGCTATGCAACTGTATAACATATAGTGTGTATCATGGACAGACCTACAACCACACTTCCATACCACTAAAAAAAACACACAACGCACACTATACAACACAACACAACACAACACACAACACAACACAACTTAACGTCACCTGTGGTCTCGGCTGCAGTGTAGTCCTCTTCCACCGCCTCCATTGCCACCAGCACATTACCTCTGCCCATGCGATGCAGTTTAAGGATATATTTAGGATGATGTGTGTGGTATTGTGTTTTAATGTGTGCAGTGTTGTGTTTCAATGTGTGTGGTGTTGTGTTTTAGAATGTGTGGTGTTGTGTATTAATGTGTGTGGTGTTCTGTTTATATGAGTGTGGTGTTGTGTTTTAATGAGTGTGGTGTAGTGTTATGATCAATTGTGTGACTATATTTCATGTGTTATAGTATGCTTGAGAGAATGACACACATAAATATCACATACTATTAACAAAACTAAGTCATGAAGGCCTAAAGATGGGTCGGCCTAAGACCTCCCTAATATAGGACTAACGATGGATTGGTCTAAGACCTCCCCAATATAGACCTAAAGATGGATCGGCCGAAGACCTTCCTAATATGGGCCTAAAATGGGTCGGCCTAAGACCTCCCCAATATTGATTGGCCTAAAGATGGACATCCTTATTTCCTTATTTCCCTTTAGTATACCAAATTTGGGTGCCCTCCCAGCACCGATTTTATGTCAATAACTGGACATCACACACAACTCAAAACTACCACCCAACAACACTATCACTCCTACAACCACACTACAATAGTGGCACTCAAAACAACTACCACACTACAACACTATCACTCATACTACCACCCAGCAACACTATCACTCCTACAACCACACTACAATAGTGGCACTCAAAACAACTACCACACTACAACACTATCACTCATACTACCACACTACAACACTATCACTCATATTGCCACACTACAACACTATCACTCAAATTACCACACTACAACAGTGGTACCCAAAACAACTACCACAGTACAACGCTAGCACTCATGTCAAACAAATAAGATGTGTGAGTGTGTGTCATGCATGTGTGAGTATTTGTCATGAGTGTGTGAGTGTGTGTCATGAGTGTGTGGGTGTATGTCATGAGTGTGTGAATGTGTGTCATGCGTGTGTGAGTGTGTGTTATGCGTGTGTGAGTGTGTGTCATGAGTGTGTGAGTGTGTGTCATGCGTGTGTGAGTGTGTGTCATGCGTGTGTGAGTGTGTGTTATGCGTGTGTGAGTGTGTGTCATGAGTGTGTGAGCGTGTGTCATGAGTGTGTGTCATGAGTGTGTGAGTGTGTGTCATGCGTATGTGAGTGTGTGTCAAGCGTGTGTACGTGTGTGTCAAGCGTGTGTGCGTGTGTTGTGATACCTGCGTTGAATTAGTGTCTCCATGAAGTCGTGGAGTAGAGTGGTGACTGTGGGCATGGTAGCCACTCGATGCAGTGCACTCGGAGACAACCTGAAAAAGAGGACAGGACTATATTTGAGAAAGGACAGGGCAGATAACATACCAATGGAAATAAGAGACAACTTGAAAAAGAGGGCAAGACTATATGTGAGAAAGGACAGGGCACAAAACAAACCAATGGAAATAAGAGACGACTTGAAAAAGAGAGCAAGACTATATGTGAGAAAGGACAGGGCACATAACAAACCAATGGAAATAAGAGACAACCTGAAAAAGAGGACAGGAATATATGTGAGAAAGAACAGGGCACATAAAAAACCAATGGAAATAAGAGACAAACTGAAAAAGAGGACAGGACTATTTGTGAGAAAAGACAGGGTACATAACCAATGGTAACAGGAATATGAGTTATGCAGCGACCAATGCGTGACTAACAGTGATCAGTAAGGACATATGTACCAGACACAAAGCAACGCACACTTGTACATGGCACGTACATACACATACACATACACATGCACATGCACATAGAGATAGACACAGACACAGACATAGACATACATATACATATACACATACATATACACATACAAATACAATAACACATACATATACACATTCACATACATATACACATACACATACACATACACATACACATACACATACACATACACATACACATACACATACACATACACATACACATACACATACACATACACAAACACATACACGTAGGCTGAAGCAGTAGCGTGCACGCACACTGACCAATCATGACCTACACCTCAGATATAGAGAGCAGGTTATCTGAGAATATAACAACACGCGGTCGCTAAGACGCGATACAAAGTGGAAATCCTACTGACACTCAGACCATCAAACACACACGGCAAGTGCCCTGCAGAACATCACATATCAGCCAGCACATAGCACCTCAACATCCCCTCTGTCCTAAAACAAAGTGGAACAACTGTCTGCCCTAAAGTAAAGGGGGACAACTGTCGGTCCCAAAATAAATCGGAACAACTGTCTGTCCTAAAATAACGTGCGACAACTTTCTGCCCTGTCCATTTGAAACCCACTTCCACTCGTCACCAACATTGCCACGCCAGTTGACAGATCCCTCCTGGCGTTGCCATGGTTACCTCTGGTTATAAGCGCTCTCTTCCATCCCCATGTCATCGTCCCCTTCGAGCGATGACGTCGGCGACAACTCCACAGGATATAACATCTGCGCCTGAGCAAACGCAACGATCCATTTCTGCCGCTCTGCCGTCTGTAAGCAAACATATGTACGTGACAAACAGATACACATGTCAAAAAACAAACAAGAAAAAGCGTCAAACAAACAAACAAACAAACAAACAAACAATATATATATATATATATAAATGCGTGTGTATGTGTGGTGGTATGGATTGCAAAACATAGTAGTATGGTCCTACTTTGCACTGTCCAGGAATTTTGAAGCTGTTGCCAACAGTCTACAAATAGTTATACTGATCACTTATGACAACAGTCTATAAATAGACATAAAAATCTTATGACAACAGTCTATAAATAGACATAAAAAGCTTATGACAGCAGTCAATATATAGACATTAAAAAGCTTATGACAACAGTCTATAAGTAGACATAAAAAGCTTGTGACAACAGTCTACAAATAGACATAAAAAGCTTATAACAACAGTCAATAAATAGACATAAAAATGCTATGACAACAGTTGGTACATATCAATACGTTTCATCTTCATCCTCGTGCACATAGATGTACAACCTCAACCGACACCGTTCCCCACTGACACATCGATTAAAACCCTAAAAACCCTACAGCTAACTCCCCGATTAAAACCTTGAAACCCCTAAAACCAACTCACCGTCTTCACTTTCAGTTGTTTCAGTTTGTTTTGCAGTCGAATGGAGAACGTCGTGGGCTCGGCTGACTGTGAACTCGTCTGAAGACAAACAGAGTAACCGTTGTCAAGGAGACGTGACAGCCAATGGGAATGTCTTATCAATAAAAGGGATGTGTACGTGCACGTGACAAGACGCATTTAAAGAAAGGGATGTGACCGTCTGGGAGGGCGGGCGTAGGTGGGTTGGGGTTTTTAGGGTTTAGGGTTTCACTACGAACTTCGTGGCCCACACAGAAACCCCTCACCGCAACCAGGGCAAAGGTTAGATCGGAAATGTCCTGACCTAAACCAGTCCACACCTTACGTTGGTAGCATCAACCATGAAGACGGCCAGCAGCATGATTTGTATACAAACAATAGGTAATAGGTAAACATAGGGAATAGTATAATAGGCAATAGATAAACATAGGCAATAGTACAATAGGTAATAATATATTAGGTAATAGGTAAACATAGGTAATAGGTAAACATAGGTAATATTATAATAGGTTATAGGCAAACATAGGCAATAGTAGAATAGGTAATAGGAAAACATAAGTAATGGTATAATAGTAGGTGAACACAGGTAATAGTATAATAGGTAAACATAGGTAATAGTATAATAGGTAATAGGTAAACATAGGTAATAGTAAAAATAGGTAATAGTATAATAGGTAATAGGTAAACATAGGTAAAAGTATAATAGGAAAACATAGGTAATAGTATAATAGGTAAACGTAGGAGATGTGGTACATAGTACACTAACAGACCACAGCAGACGAACAGACTATGAACAACCAACAGGGCAGCCGATTACTGAGATGTAGGCACACCGAACAATGCGGGGAAGGAGTCTCTTGCTTGTCTAGGGCTTAGGGTTTAGGGTTCTAAACCAATAAACCTTAAAACATTCCCACCCGCCACTCTCTGGTGCCACATGTCACAAATGACAGATACGACACGCATATGAAACTGTCAAGGGAAAACCTAAAACCCAACAACAGCACTACAGCAGATACCCTAACCCTAAAATCCTAAACCCCAACAGGAGCACTTCAGCAGATATCGCGAAGACCAGATATGACATGTGAACACATTCACCACAGGACACACACACACACACAAACACACACAGCTACTACAGCACACTCAACCACCACACCCACAACCAGACATTCAGCAATCATGCCATTGGTTACGTGAAAAATACATACACAGCCATACCACAGGGTTTTAGGGTTTGGGATTTTTAGGGTTGAGATACATATACAGCCGAGGTTGTGAAGGCACATACCACCAACACCAGATGTGAGGCGTGCACACATGCTCTGGGATGCACTTGGCTATTGCGGCTGTCGGCTTTATTGCGGAACACACGCAGATAACCGTCCTTCAGCACGTAGTAGCACCTCTGTAAGAAACACAAAGCCAGCAACACACATGTGAGTGTCAATCAACACTTCATCACACATCCGTCTATTGTTGGCAATTGGCTCCAATAACGGACAAGAAGGAATGTATTATATATATATACCTATATATATATATATATATACATATATATATATATATATATATATATATATATATATACACACA
>NW_014040532.1:131954-135108 GCF_001186125.1 Sphaeroforma arctica JP610
GTGTGTGTGTGTGTGTGTGTGTGTGTGTGTGTGGGTGTGTATGTGTGTGTGTGGGTGTGTATGTATGTATGTATATATATATATATGTGTGTGTGTGTGTGTGTGAAAGCGCGCTGAGTGTTTGTTATGTAAGCGTCGAGTAGTTCACTGCCATGGTGCACCACACAGTGTGTCTTATGCATAAGGCTAAGATAAGAGTCAACAAGAAGGCAACACCTACCACCACTGATCACAGTGACCACACACAGTTGAGAAATCGCCAGTCCTATTTCGTTTTTTATCTATTGATCCATCGTCCCAGGGTTAATAGGGTTTAGGGTTTAGAGTTGATGGCATGTCAAAGCAACTATATATAAAATTGTCTACCGGACTGCATCAACCAGATATTTACACAAGTTGTTTTAATCGCTGCATCTGTTGACAGAATCAGTTGGCCATGATCTGTAGAACTACAATACAATAGCCTCTGTATAGGTATATGCATTCATTGTGTACACATGTGCACATGAACCCACATGGTTATAGACAAACGGATGTCCACCTGAGCATCGCTATATGGAGACACGTCAGAAATACACTGTCGAGTGGATGTGATGATCAGATGGAGTCAAGATGATCTCACCCCTCTGCCAGCCCTGCCGGTGGGGTGGCCCACAGTCAGGAGTTCAAATAATCCCAGAAACACTATATTTCCAAGCAACGGTAGGCACATACAGTGTAATGGGATGAACCATGTGGTTGTGTGTATATTATTGTGTGTTTATTACTTAATTACATTATTATGTGTTTTTATTTAATCATATTATTGTATGTTTATTACCATTATCTGTGTTTATTACTTCAAATCATATTATCATGTATTTTTACATCATATTAATATGTGTTGATTCCTTAAACATATTATTATGTGTTTATTACTCAACTATATCATTACGTGTTCACTGCAAATATATACTGTTATTTAGTGGTAGACACATTTAGTTCACTGGGATGAATGAAGCGCTCATAAGTATATCATTAGTTTATTACTTATATATGTTGTTATATGTTGAATACTTAAATATATTGTTGTACGTTCATCACTTAAACATATAATTATATGTTTGTTACTTAAACCTATTCTTATGGTTTTTACTTCATTTTATATGTTTATTTCTTAACCATATTATCATATTTTTATTACTTAAATATATATTTTTATGTTGATTTCGGTCATAATCATATGATTATATGTTTATTACCTCGACATCTTATTACATGTTTATTACTTAAACATATTATATTTATTACTTACATATATTATTATAATTTTATTACTTAAACATCTTATTACATGTCTATTAGTTAGGCGTATTAATATATTTTAATATATGTTTGATAAATATTTTTTAAGTTTATGACCTAAACTTATACTGTTATGTCTATTTCCTTTAAACATATTACTATATATTTTTTATTTAAACATGTCATTACGCGTTTATTGCTGAAGCATATCGTTTTATGTTTAGTACCCCAGTATTCTCTATTCTATACCCATTTCTCATATACAGTCTTCTTTCTTCAACTTTAGTCTGATATCGTCTTTCGTATGTCACATATCAACACATGCTGTCACACGATTGTACGTCACTGCAGATGCCCCACTGAGCCAATCGAATGTAATGTCAGCCGACACACAACAAGCGCCAAAGGAGAGGAAGTGGGGGCGCAAGGTAAGTACACGCACACGTGAGATAAGCATGCATGTGTGTGTGTGTGTGTGTACACATGAGATATGCATGCATATGTGTGTGTATGTGTACACGTGAGATATGCATACATGTGTGTGTGTATGTGTACACATGAGATATGCATGCATGTGTGTGTGTATGTGCACACATGAGATATGCATGCATGTGTGTGTGTACGTACTCACATGATATATCTATGCTTGTGTTTGTGTGTACATACTCTCTGTTGAGGTGTCATTCATCCACCATCCGTTGAGTCACTAATGTTAATATCTTATCACTCTTTATCCTTCTCAGGTACATCGCTTAGTCATTCGTGCCAAGTACTCCCTGTTGAGCTTCCGCCGTTCGCTTGTGTTGCTATGTGGTGTGGTGTGTGTGGTGTGTGTGGTATCGGTCATGACAGCCACTGCCACAGACCACCCAATGATCTGGAGGAAGCGTCATGCAGGTACACTCATACACACATGGCAATGCTTACTAGCACATACACACATGTCAATGCTTACTATCACATACACACCTGTCAATGCTTACTAGCACATACACACCTGTCAATGCTTACTAGCACATACACACATGTCAATGCTTACTAGTACATACACACCTGTCAATGCTTACTAGCACATACACACCTGTCAATGCTTACTAGCACATACACACCTGACAATGCTTACTAGCACATACACACCTGCCAATGCTTACTAGCACATACACACATGTCAATGCTTACTAGCACATACACACATGTCAATACTTACTAGCACATATACACATGTCAATGCTTACTAGCACATACACACCTGTCAATGCTTACTAGTACATACACACATGTCAATGCTTACTAGCACATGCACACATGTCAATGCTTACTAGCACATACACACCTGTCATTGCCTGCTTGTGGACTATGAGGTGGATGATAGTATAATGTATGAGGTGGATGATATTATAATGACCTATGCATGCACCCGCGGTGCTTGCCATCGACACCACACACTGATTCTGCCATCAGATGCTTATGCGCATGTCATGTCATGCTATTACCACTCTCTCCTCTCATTCTGCTTGCCTTTCTCCGTGCACTAGTCCCTGCTCACGTGTGGTCATGGTCTGTGCATACTCTCTCTCTCTCTCTCTCCCACAGTCGCCCTAGACACCACACAGCTGTGGCATCACTTACACGGCATTCCCTCGGGCTACACTCGAACTGGCTTTGTGGGTCATCGCTCGGCTGATGTGGACAGTGTGTGTGCAGCGGTGGCCATGGCTCATCTCTTCGGTATGTGCGAGTTTATAAACCCTGTCAAGCGTATGGTTGGTAACAGATGGATGAGTTTATAAACCCTGTCAAGCGTATGGTTGGTAACAGAGGGATGAGTTTATAAACCCTGTCAAGCCTACGGCTGGTAATAGATGGATAA
>NW_014040532.1:138922-142248 GCF_001186125.1 Sphaeroforma arctica JP610
AATATATCTAAACAACACATACTACCGATGGCATATCAGATAAATATAACCATCTGTGATTATATCTAAACAACATATACATCAGATAGGTATAATCATCTGTGGTTATATTTAAACAACACGTACTACCATTGGCATATCAGATAGTTATAACCATCTGCGGTTATATCTAAACAACACATACTACCATTGGCATATCAGATATATATAATCATCTGTGGTTATATCTATACAACACGTACTACCATTGGCATATCAAATAAATATATCATCCGTGATTATGTCTTGAGAAAGACTCCTCAGTTGCGTATGTGTACCTTTTAGACACTTTGGTAAACGTCAAGCGCAACGGGATCTGTGTCTTGTACATACATCGTCTGCACATTCCTCTCTTTGTCATTACTGCGGATAGGCACTGTATAGGGCAGGATAGCCTCATCCAATACGTTGGTAGAAGTGTTGAACGCATTGAATCTCAGTGGCCACAGGCGATGGGACAAACTGAATGAACGAGCAAAGTACTAATTAACGGATTGACTACGAAATCGCAGCACATGAGATTGTGCAAATGGACATGAAACGTTACGACTGTGAAAACGGAACGTACGCCGTGTCTGTGGTAGAAACTCTCACACCACTGGCACTGCTGCTGCGTAAGGTGCGCGGGTTTACATCTCTCGTGCTGTATATGTAAGTTTATATGTATCTATAGCCAATTGTAGGTTTATGTGTATGAAATGTATGTTTAATTGCAAGTTTATATGTGCATATAGCCAATTGTAAGGTTGTATTTATCTATAGCCAATTGTAAGTTTATATGTATGTAATATATGTTTAATTGCAAGTTTATATGTGTATATAGCCAATTGTAAGTTTATATGTATCTATAGCCATTTGTCCTACCTACCTTCGAATGCTGTGTCTATAGACCTACCTACCTCCAAGTTCTGTATCTATAGTCTTACCTACCTTCAAATGCTTTTTGTATAGAAGACCTACCTACCTTCAAGTGTTATATATATAGTTCTACCTACCTCCAAGTTCTGTATTTATAGTCTTACCTACCTTCAAATGCTTTATGTATAGACCTACCTACCTTCAAGTGCTGTATCCATAGTCCTAATAACCTTCAAGTGCTATATCTATAGTCCTATCTACCTTCAAGTGCTGTATCCATAGTCCTACTTACCTTCAAGTGCTGTATCTATAGTCCTACCTATCTTCAAGTGCTGTATCCATAGTCCTACCTACCTTGAAGTGCTGTATCCATAGCTCTACCTACCTTCAAGTGCTGTATCCATAGTCCTATCTACCTTGAAGTGCTGTATCTATAGTTCTAACTACCTTCATGTGCTGTATCTATATTTCTTTAAACACAGGAGGACCTGCTGAGAGCGTTGCGAGAAATCAAGCACAGTGAAGGCCTACAGTACCTGATATTCTGTGTGGTTGATTTGGTGGTGCTGCAGTCATACATGTTTGCTATATCGGCAGCCGAACAAAGCCTCATCGAACAGGTGAGCATAAGCGATAGTCATGAATGAAAAATGGGGTGAAAACAAACAGACACAGACGACTCAGGTACAAGCGCACAGGCATCACTGCGCTATTCTTCAGTGTGAGGTTGAGTCGAGTGGGTCAGGGTTTAGAGTTTAGGGTTTACCGTATACTTCGGAATCGGTCACACAAATTCTCGCGTGGTGCACTTTGTTTATTGCTTCAACGTTCGGTTCGTATTGCTATTAGTGGTGGTCAGTGTAGTGTTCACAGTATGCTATTGTGAGGTTTTAGGGTTTTAAAGGGTTTGTTTGAAGTTGAGTCTTAGGGTTTTCAGGGATTTGAAGCTCATTCTCGCAAGTCTCACACGGTGTTACCTGTAGAGTTATCTCTGCAGGGTGTGGCTAGCGCGTGCCCAGAGATTGTACAATCATGCTCGCCCTCTGACGTGCATGTGACCCATACCTCATACAAACGGTTCACAGTTCCTACAACACGTGGAGGAGACATACACAACTCATTTCGTATTTACGGCATGCTTGCGCCACACACCGCAGGCGTTTGGCCTATCAGACGTTCGTGATATTGGTGAGGCGTATACACTGACCGCTGTCTCACGCAAGAAGCAGATTGTGCCTGCGCTGGAGAAGGCCATAGCCACCGTCAGAGGTTCTAGAGTTTAGGGTTTTATATCAGGCGTTTGGCCTATCAGACGCTCGTGAGATTGGGGAGGTGTATACACTGACCGCTGTCTCGCGCAAGAAGCAGATTGTGCCTGCGCTGGAGAAGGCCATAGCCCCCGTCAGAGGGGTTAGGGTTTAGGGTTTAATATCCGTTTAGCGAGTGGCTATGAGCCAGCGAGTGAGTGCGATAGGGTTTAAAGTTTGGGGTTTTATATCCGTTAGACGATAGACGATGGGCCAGCGAGTGAATGTAATAGGGTTTTATGGTTTAGGCTTTAGGGTTTTATACCCGTTAGATGAGCGACGATGAGCCGGCGAGTGAATGCAATAAGGGTAGCAGATTGCGTGATCATGGAAAGTCTGGCGAGGCTGTGTCAGCAAGGCTTTGCGCTGAGTTGATGAGCACAGGCAACTGTTCGAACGTAGTTGCCTTGGGTTATCTGTGGCTGTTTTATTATTATTTTAAGTTGAAAAAGCATTCAACTGTGGTTTGTGATTGGGCTGCTGTCTCATTGGCTGCGCACTTTGATCTATGGCACGAGCAGAAATGAGGTGCTTACACACCGAAATTCAAACCCATGTCTACTCTTTGATATTGTGTACAACTTTTCACAGAAACGGGACTATAGATACAGCCCTTGTGCACAAAAAGAACCAAACTACCGTCCACCCACAAGTCAAAGTGTACACCAACAGATTAGTAAAGTCCCATATGACCAGTACAGTGCGATGGCCATAAACTTATTCTGTGTTTGCACCGAAATTTGAATGTATTCATGTCTCCCAAGGTTACTAGCCGAATATTTATTGAAGCAAATTCAGTGTAGATCTGCTTTCCATGCGTCATACTATCAATACTCTGATATCTTTGCATGAACCATTTGAAACTCTCATCGGCTCTGTTGTCCACAAAGCCGTCTTGGTCGGTGAGTCATGAAAGTAGAGCATACAGTGTGGCTGGCTATGGTTTCGGTCAATTGGTCCATCAAGCCCGCCAGCACAAGACCTGCTACTCTCCAGTGACTGGACAGAAGTCCTTCACCTATCTTCACAAGGCGACTTGCTGACTTTGTTTGTTTTTGTTCGCTGCATTTGCCGGTAGTCTGGGATAGGACTATGAATGTAGTGGGACAAACGTATATATAT
>NW_014040532.1:143272-146598 GCF_001186125.1 Sphaeroforma arctica JP610
TGTGTGTGTGTGTGTGTGTGTATATATATATATACATATATCGAGGCGAAGACAGAGTAGACTTTCGATATGATTGGGGGGCCGCTTAACTGAAGTCGAACAATCTGAAAGGTTATTGAGCGTGCTCTGAGTTGCAACACATAGTGTTATGGAAACAACAAAGTCGTAGGGCGAGTGTGTGGCCTTAATAATATGATCAACGATACAATTGTTTGTGAGAGTAGAGGGAAGTCATTCGGACAAGCAATCTTAAAGCACGATGAGTGTGTAATCCTAAAGGTAAAATTCCAAGTTCCTTGTCAATCACCTAGTGTCAGATTGCATATGTGTGGGCTAGTGTGGTAATACATACATGTAAATAGTAGTTCAAATTGCACATTCATAGCAGAAATTGGGAAACAATTGTTAAATAACCACCGCTTGATCGACCTTACAATTCGATCGCACACTGAATACCTATCATTTCCTAGCAACTCAAATAAACAGGAACATTCCAGCACACCTGAGCTCGCTCCGCACTTTTGGAACAAAGCATACTGACGGATTGGCATATAAGTGCGAGTGGCCTTCTTGTGGTTTTGCTTGTGCTTTCCCTAGTGCACTACGTGTTCATATACGTGTGCATACAGTGGAACGCCCCTACTCTTGCGAATATCATGGTTGTGGAAAGAAGTTTGCAAAAGCCCTCAATCTGACGGTACATATGCGTATTCATACCGGCGAGCGCCCCTACTCTGCGAATATCTTGGTTGCGGAAAGAAGTTTAAAATGAGAAGCCATCTGGAGGAACATATGCGTTTGCATACTGGGGAACGCCACTGCTCTTGTGAATATCCTGGATGTGGAAAGAAGTTCATTACTGGTAGCGGTCTGAAGTTACATATTCGTGTGCATACTCTGGAACGCCCTTACTCCTGTGAATATCCTGGATGTGAAAAAAGTTTTCTAGTAGCAGCGGACGCAGGGCACAAAAGTTTACAACTCACTCTGAGGGTACATATGCGTGTGCATACTGGGGAACGCCCTTATGTGTGTGACTTTCCTGGCTGTGGCAAAGGCTTTACACAGCAGTCTGGTCTGAACTATCATCTGAAATCACATAATGTTAAGTCACTATAATTTACAGTTTCTTTTTCTTGGCTTTACATAATACTACGTGAGATATACACCTACAAGTTGGTGCACATGCAGAGCCTGAGATTTCGCCAGAATTGTGAGTATCGGCATTTAAAAGCAATAAATGAAACCAAAACATCTAACTGATCAATATGGAAGAATAGTATTTAAATCCATGTATAGAAGAGCTTCATGAACACAGATTCGATGTTCAAGTATAGGACCTCTACATATGGTCACTCTTTGCGTTGGTGTATAGGAGCTATTCATTACCACCGCACAAGGGCAATACACATCAGTGTACGGACTTCACCTTGTAGTCCAATCCCGTGAAAGTATCGTGCAAGATAGAACGTCGCGCCGTTGGGGATGCGAAGGATCGTCGTTCGCACGCTTTCAAAGTGCTTCTAGTGGTGCATAACTCATGATTTCTGTAGTCTAGATGGACTTTCTAATTGGTAGAGATCAATCAACACGTGTTGGGGTCGCTAATAATGAAACTGTTTTCTGATGTCGATTTCGAATGCTTATCATGTCAATCGCTCCCAACATTTGACACGCTCCGATTGCTTTCATGCGTGAAATACGCTTGTTATCAATAATCTTTTGTGTTCGAATGTGATTTTGAAAAATATTACAATTGTATCAGCTTCCTGTAAGCTAGCAATAAATAGCCAGTTTCCTTCTTATGAAACTTCAGAATATCTACTAAAAGCATCGATTCTCCGTCTACTTTTGAATAGGAACATGGATAACAGTAGTGAACCATCTCCACTGCATCGGATCGTAAGAGATCATGATCCGAATCTTTCAAGTTATAGTCCTGTGAAGCTGGAGCGACTTGCTGACGCGCGTCGTACGCTAAAGAAGGTCGACATCAATTCTAAAGACAAGGTGTTGTAGACACCCTGCCTCCCAAATTACAATCACTCGGCATTGTTGTTTCATCACTTGTTGCTTACTTCCTTTTTTGTTTCTTGTAAGCTTGTTTTCCTTTGTATGTGTATTCGATATAAGCTGAGGCTTTGTCTGTAATCTCTAGGATGGAAACACCGCCCTGCATGTTGCGGCCTATGTCAAGGACTACATGCTCTCTCGATTTCTCCTCGAGAATCGAGCGGATGCTCGTATTTTAAATGACGTAAGTTGGCTGACTCAGTCACATTTCAACGTTCGCTTTTCCAGTCTCCGAATGCGATGCGATTGGTGACTATTGTTAAAACTGTAGTGAAACCAGCTCTGACGTCAATCGCACAATTCACAGGCTGGGCTCACACCGTACATGTTATGTATTGCAACGCTTCCTCCGGTTCGTTTTGGCAATTACGCCTCGTATGATTCTCACGAACTGACGTTGAATGTCTTCCGCGACGAGGACATACGCACTCGGCATGAGGTATGCATGCTGGTGGCCAATAGATGCGCAATAATCTCCAACCCCATACACGCGAGACAAATATGATCAGCTCTTGACATTCCAATTTTGCCTGCTTTGTATGCTAATATTACGCCGTGTGTAACTTCAGGCTGAATTTAAGAGGCTCGACGCATGCGTTCAAGCAGGGGTTAGGACACTGGTAAGTCAGCAACAAAATGACGAGTCTGCGAGAAATATACTGCCCAAGCACATGGCATAGTCCGGGTCAGTCGAAGTGAGGAACATCAAACACTCGAATCATGTATTCACAATATTCGAAAGCGGCACATCTTCGCGATGACGATGCATACAGATCTAATGTTGACGTACCCACGATCGATAAATGATCGACTGGTGTCAGTAAAGCTAAAATTCTCTACAGAAATAACTTGAACTATATTTTAAACTATTGAAACCGTGACACTATGATTTTCGGTTTAGGGTTGATACTTAAACAGCATTCCCGTTGGAAGACTCTCAAACGTAATTTAAACAACCAAACAATCGACCGTAATAGCTAGCCAGAACCACGAGCGAACTGTAGGGATAAACGCCTACATTAATCACATACCCGTGTATTTAACACAAGCAGGTCTCTGATAACAACGTTTGGACCACAATGCTGAGCTTTTATGATAGAGTATGGCACACGGTAGCTTGAGACATTACACGGGCACAATTCCCATATTACAAAAAAAAAAGGAAAACTCTGTGAATTGAACGATCCAGCAGCACGTGACATTCTGAATAGTTCATACAAATTGATTAGCAAGTGCCGCAGCACTATATATAT
>NW_014040532.1:147661-148927 GCF_001186125.1 Sphaeroforma arctica JP610
ATGTGTGTGTGTGTGTGTGTGTGTGTGTATATATATATTATATATATAAATATAGATATATATATATATATCTATAAATATATGTGTGTGTGTGTGTATGTACGTTGGTAACTGAATATATATATATAGATAAATACATAGCCCAGCTTTCGTTGTCGCTTCACTTTTTCATAATACATTCCTAGGGATGACTTTATCACGTTGAGTTACGATTAGTATATTGCATTACAGATAGTGGCTGAGAACAGTTCGTAAATAATCATATCGACTGCATCAATATCGCTGAGTACTAGGTTCTAGGCATCGTAGCAAAAGACGCCTTGCTGAAGAAGAGGTGGAATGAGCCTGCGTAGCTAGGTACTGCATCGATACTATCCTCATACTATGAACGTGGTTTCTTTCACACATATGTATCCATAATAAATCCTTTACGTGACTACTGTTTGTTACTGCACGAACACGCATATTTTTGAGTTGGACGCAATTCGGTTCTTGGACAACACATACGATACAAATTGTACAGTCAAGGATAGGTAGGGTGTGCCTATGTCATGACTACAATTTATTGTATAGCAGGTTACGCTTAATGCCGTCTGCTAGAGTCCACGGACTATATGAAAGGCAAGAGACCTAAAACATAAAGTGTACTTGTAACCAGAGCATAGCGTAGTGGGCGTGTATATCTAAGGCAACTTCTACATAAAAAGGAAAATATCATAGCCTCGCGTACATAAATACAAACGTAAATAAATACAACCCATTAAGGGGGTTGATAGGGTTTCTGGTTTTTTGTAAACCCTACATAGGATGATTTTTGTGTGAAATATTTGTACACATTAGGTATGCCTGACAGGTGTGTTTGTATTTGTACTGGCGATCCTGCGAGATTACGATGATTGCGTTCAAGAGGCAGCTATCGCCGCTATGCGTGCACGAGGCTTTGTATGGGCAACTGTCTACTTACACAGTTATTCACCCACTTTAGCGTTCAGGGCTAACACCTCGAGGTTTTCTTCCCCAGAAAATAATAGGTAATCAGTGTGCAGTCGGTATGTATGCTCGATCAAGCGATGGTTATTTAACAATTGTTTTCTAATTTCTGCTATGATTGTGTAATTTTAAATATTATGTACATGTTTGCAATCCCACACTAGGGGGTTGACAAATATCTTGGAATTTTAACTTTAGGATTATCGTATATATATAAAATATATTTATATATATATATATATATTATATATATGTATATCTATATATTCTATATAT
>NW_014040532.1:149393-154393 GCF_001186125.1 Sphaeroforma arctica JP610
ATATATATAAGCAATACCGCGTACGCTTTATGATTGCATGTTCGAATGACTTCCCTATACTCTCACGATCAACTGTGTCGTTGATCGTATTCTTATGGCCAAACACTCGCCCTATGACTTTGTTGTTCCCAAAAAAAACTACGTGTTGCAACTCTGAGCACGCTCAATAACCTTTCAGATTGTTCGACTTTAGCTAACCCCCCCCCCCCCCCCCCCAACTCATATCGAAAGTCTACTATATCTTTACCTCGAGCTGCATTTAGAGTACTACAGCACCTTACAAAACACAGAAAAGCACCAAAAGACCAATCTTAATGCTTGTTAACTCAAATATACAGGAACATTCCAGCACACCTGAGCTCGCTCCGCACTTTTGGAACAAAGCCCAATACTGACGGATTGGCATATAAATGCGAGTGGCCTTCTTGTGTTTTTGCTTGTGCTTTCCCTAGTGCCCTACGTGTTCATATGCGTGTGCATACTGGGGAACGCCCTTACTCTTGCGAACATCCTGGTTGCGGAAAAAAGTTTAAAATCAGCAGCCAATTGAAAGAACATTTGCGTGTGCATACTGGAGAACGCCCCTACTCTTGCGAACATCCTGGTTGTGGAAGGAAGTTTACAAATCACACCGGTCTGAGGGTACATATGCGTGGGCATACTGGAGAACGTCCCTACTCTTGCGAGCATCCTGGTTGTGAAAAGAAGTTTACAACTCACTCCGTTCTGAGGGTACATATGCGTGTGCATACTGGGGAACGCCCTTATGTGTGTGACTTTCCTGGCTGTGGCAAAGGCTTTACACAGCAGTCTGGTCTGAACTATCATCTGAAATCACATAATGTTAAGTCACTATAATTTACAGTTTCTTTTTCTTGGCTTTACATAATACTACGTGAGATATACACCCACAAGCTAATAACAGTCGGTGTTCATGCAGAGCCTGAGATTTCGCCAGAATTGTGAGCATCAGCATTTGAAAGCAATAAACCAAACAAATATAAAAAATTGATCGAATACAGAAGAGTAATATTTAAGTTCATGTATAGACGAGCTTCATGAACACAGATTCGATATTCAAGTATAGAGCCTCTACATGACTCAACAGTGTCAATTGATCACACTATGTTCCCGGTCTTGTGTGTCCACTACAACCCGTTGCATTTGACTGGGAAGAATGGGATATGAGCTAATACGCGAATAGTGCTATTTTGAACACATCATTTACCGCTTTTATATGCGCACGTACATCTCCTCATAAGATGTCTGAGACTCACGACATTGTCATGCCTCATCACATTCAAAAACGATCATGAAGACTGATTCCAATTCTTGTCTCATATTAAACAGCATAAACTGCCGTCTTTAGAATATTTCTCCTCAGGTTTATTACCGATTTCAATGGATTTCAATGTGAGCCTTTTTTTTCTCGCGATTTTTAGCCACCGATCACTGAACTACGTAGCTTTCCTTTTATATACAGGTGTGCTATAAACGTTCAATATTCATCAACGATTGGGATTTGGTAGATAAGGGATACACCTTGGCCACTTGATCGCACGAATTTATTTTTGTCGGTACAGTGGAATTGTGCCATAAAACTCATTGAAGAGCTTTTCCTTGTGTGTGAGAAAACTCGAAATACGTCGGACTTGAATCTATATTTGTGTACATACTAGATGCTCATAATGTACACGTGAAAATACAGCTCAAGTCTGTCTTATATTACACAAATAAATACTCTTCATAGTGACCCTTCGTCGATACTTGGATGACAAATGTGTGTTCCACGGATCAAACGTGCGCGAGGAGTACGGACATTGCATTGATGAGTTAAAAGCATACCACCTGTTTATCGTGACATGATTGTTGTTCTGTGAGTTGCACCTGGAGATTGCATTATTGAGTCAAAAGCACACCACCTGTTTATCGTGACATGATTGTCGTTCTGTGAGCTACACCTGGAGATTGCTTTATTGAGTTAAAAGCACCCCACTTGTTTATCGTGATATGATTATTGTTCTGTGAGCTACACTGCGCCTAGGCGGTCATCGCTATTCCAAGAACTATGAGGACTGTCTTTCGAAGCGCGTCTTATTTTACTGGCAATATTCAATTCGTTTACGAATATATCAAGCAACCAGAACCGACAGGCTTACATTCGAGGTGAACTTTATTTCATTCGCTCTCATATGAGGTCTGTACCTAAATTACAATGTATGTACATATACTTATTTCGTGTGGGCATCTCCGAATTGTGTGCGCAGAGTCTCGACGGCCAGCAGCGTGATCATAGCATGGGGTGCAATACGGAAGTAGTAGGTCATGAACCCATTGTAGAAGGCAAAGGGACCCTCTGTCTTGGCAACTGCGTTTGGGATAGAAGGGAATGATGGATTAGCACAGCACGTTTAAGCGAGGCGAGGCGACCACACACAGTACTCGCACTAATACGTAGTGCACAAGGCAACAGCTATAACCCCAGCCGCTACACGATGCGAAACATCTTGTGTGATACCTGATATTGTATATAACATAGAACAGCATTTAGTTGGGCGATCCAAAACCCTAAGTGCATAGTTGGGCGATATGTCCGTTAACCCTTGTTGTTCGGACGGGGCATCACCCGGATACCAATCGCATTCAAGTAACAGTATGTATGCAGAGAAAACACGAATGTGTACACAGCTACATACCCTTAGCAAAGCAATCTAAAGTGTTCTTGTACGGCATGGTACCGTCAGGCCTGGCCTTCATCTTCTGCATACGCGTCTTGACAAAGTCGAACGGCAACGAGAAGAAGGACGCAAAGAACCCGGCAACCGCTGAGGAGGCAAAGTTAGTGGCCTTTCCGGGACCCATGAGGCTAGTCATGGTCTCCTTGGACTGATCGTAAGTGGCAAGCATACCACAGTTGAGGGCCATAGCACGCGCAACAGTGGGTAGACAGCCTCTCCACCATCCCAGAATACCGTCATCCTTCGCGATCTTACTGTGTGTAGAAGATGCGGGAGTAAGAAATCGATAAGCGAGTGCTTCTGCAATGTGGGTTGATTTAAATGGAAAATATAAGCGGTGTGTTGACACACGGGAAATACAACGCAGATTTGGTCGTGATAATTGCAGGTACTGGACTCAAGACAATTATTGACATCAGCCAATGTGACAACAATCGATGCGAGAGCCAGAAATTCTTCTCACAGCACTTAACTTAGCTGCATCCCGTTTAACCACGTGTCATCCGGCCAAATATATTGTGGGTATGTCGTGCGCAATTGTATGCATAAATGTATACTGCAAATTCGCAAACAAGCATACATGTATCTATATGCTTTCGCATGTGTAGACACTGCTGATACAAACCTCCCAAAAACAAATTGATTCAATGTCGAAGGGATCAATAAAAATACAGCGGATTGATGATAGAATCTCAATCACATTCAAAATTATACGGGATCACGTGCATCTATAGGTAAGGGTAAATGAGCATTAAAAGCAATTTTGTTACCGTTTAACTCCTGCACGAATCCTTTCACCATTAAGATCTACGATACTGCCTAAAAACGCTACAAACATGCACTAGCCAAGAAATTCTTTTAAAAACACAGAAGCAAAATCGAGCTGCGACGAAGTGAGCAAGAATACTATCAACAACAATATACTCAACGCACAGATAACATCACATGGTGAGAATAAGACCATCAGAATCCAGAAACACAAGTCACTGCACACTGCCACTCACAAACTATACAACATACGCTAACGCGTCGAAGACGTTTTTGTAGCCACGGCGCTCGGCAGCAGGTAGTGTGGAATCGGCCTGCATTCGGATTAGAGCCAGATCACATGGGTTGCCGATGGTCGCACCTAGACCTCCGGCTGTGAGACTACACGCCACACGCTGTGCAAAGGATATCTTACCATCAGGGCCTTTGACCTTCTCTGTGAGTGTCTTGAAGATGCCCATGCGTGCAGTTGTGTAGGTAGCCTGACGAAGCAGTCCGGCGGACAGTCCTGTAATCAAATAGAGTGAGATTGCAATCGAACGTCAATAATTTGCTCAAATTGCAACTGCTAAAAATGCATGGGTTTATGAGGCGTGTTGATAATGTAATGCCCTTGTTAATTTCCCTAGAGTGGAAAGCGTTGGAAATGTAATAATGTCAGTATCGACAAACACATACGTAGATCAAACTGATGCCAATATACTAACAAACTTCCGGGTCGAATATTTGTTAACCTACGCTGACTCTGTATACGTATATATATATATATGAGCTTATACAAGTATTTCCCTTATACTGTACCACAAGAAAATAATTAAGGAATTATAATTCGATACTATTAGCAAGTACAGGTAGTAGACACTTCAGTTGGAATACGAAGATCGGTACTTGATACCATAATTCTAAATTAGATTTGCAGCTGCTGCTGACGATTACTGATTTCAATGCAGGTGGCATTTACACATTTCGACTAAGGGTCACTGCACTTCTTTTTAAATCGTATGAAACCAAATACATCTAATCCATTTCATTATAATTTTAAAAATCCGGTCTCACTCCTACAGTGGTGCACAACTTGCGGGCGTAACAAAGGCCAGAGGAATCAAAATTCACTGGAATGCTAAAGATAAGACAATAGAATGGACAAGTACCACAACCGTGCGTGCTGTTCTACATATCAGACTATTCCCAGGCACTATGAATCGTAGACTACTTGCTCACCACTTGCTCTGACCCGATCACATACCTCTGTATAATGAGAGAACACCGTCGTTTCGGACGATTTGTGCTCCCATGGTGAAGGGATTGCTACTCTTCACAGCGCCACCCTCCCCTGTAAGCTGCAGTCGGACCTTGATGAGATCAACAGGCTGAATGCACGAGGTGGCGATCATACCTGACACACCACCGTATGCGAACGGCTGTAACGTTTTCCACAGATCTCCAGAAGTGTCCATTTTGTAAAAAAATTTGACCTGTGCAGCAAAATTACGA
>NW_014040532.1:159393-184769 GCF_001186125.1 Sphaeroforma arctica JP610
GTGGCGGCGTGTATATGTGTGCACTGGGTTGTGCGAGTACCCTGAGTTGTAGGACATTTGGGCTGGAGTTGACATGTGTAGTTAGCCGAGAGATTGCATCTCTTTTACTTGCTCATGTTTAATAATGTAATTGCCATTCGATGTACTTGTGTGTGCAAACGGGGCGTATGTACGAACGCTTGTCTAGAGTTTTTAATCATCCTTTTCATGGTCTATTTGTACGCACATCGTTCTAAGGTTTTGACCGCGCTCGTCGATGTCCGTATTCATGTACACCACTGGTGTCATATAGCGTGTGCGATCGATCGAGTCACACAGACGCTTGTTTCTGCTGTGCCCTATATACACAACACCTCGCTCTCAACTCATCAACCCATACGCTGCGTTATCATCGCCTCAGAACGACGGTCCAGCGCAACAGCAATACCAGCAGCAGAAGTTGCGCGTGTGCGACGTCTGCTCTGCTCTGTTGTCTCAGTTTGACAGTGACCGGCGCTTGGCCGATCACTTCGGTGGCAAGGTGCATGCGGGCTGTTTGCGCTTACGTACGTTGCAGAAGGAGTGGAAGGAGAAGATCCTCGAACGCCGAAACAGACCCGTCAGCAGGGACGCTGAGGACAGAGACCGCAGTGACAGGTAAGGTGCTTGAGGGTGTGCTTACGTCTGTTGAAAACGGGCGTGTTTCTAGTTTTAGAGTTTTTAGGACAAGAAATAGATGGGGAAGTAGCCCAACCGCGCGATGTTCCCGTCTGTTAGGGCAGTTCGGTATAGAAGGCATCGGCATGATTCAAGACCACACCTACAGTGGGAGAATGCGTGGCATTTGTGCTGGTGTTGGAGTGTGCTTGTTGATATTTGTCTATTGGTATCGCGTGCACCTTTAATATTTTGTTAATGTCCCGATGGCTTGTAGATTAGAGCCCTTCGCTTGCACCTGAAAGATATATTGGACCTGGAATGTGTGACTCGAATATCTTATCAGTTACTGTAGAATGGTAGGAATTAAATGTTTCACTCCCTCTTTTTTATTGCACCAAGTGAGTGCCTGTACGCGTTCTTTCTGGTTTGGTCCTGAATTCCACTGACATTTTGCCCTCACTGCCACTCGTAGACGCGACAGGGATCGCGATGAAAAGACTAGCCGGTCGTCTAGGAGTGATAGAGACAGAAGCGATAAGGATCGAAGTGATAGAGATAGGGGCAGCGACCGCAGGGACAGAGACAGAGACCGCAGTTACCGCGAGAGGAGTGATAGAGACAGAAGTGATAGAGATCGAAGTGACAGAGACATGAAGAGTAGGAGCCGAGACAGGCGCCGCAGCAGAAGCAGAGGCCGGTCAGAGCGACGCTCAAGGTGCGAGTGTGTGCTATATTGGCCTAGGCTTGTATATGTGTTTTGGTGAGGTGGAGGGAGGAGAGGTTATATTTGTTTGTTTTTTAGGGGGGAGGGGGGTCTATTTTGATGTTTTTTATTTCAAGTCGATGAGACAACGTTGATGCTGCGTTTATTTTGAGACTAATATGATTTACTAGCCTGGCAATACGTTCCCTTCCACTTCTCTGACTTACACTTGTTGCTTATAGATTAGTTCGTTCCCCGCAATACGTTCCTTTCACTTGTTTCTGAGAAATAAATTCGTTCCTTACGTCTCCATACAGCCGCCGCAGCAGAAGTCGATCAAGAGAGCGCAGTCGCAGATGAGGGCCAGCTGTTTAGTGGTCTGTATGTTACACTGTATGACAAATCGTGACCGCACATAGCACCTATACAACGCAGTGCAACATTGCCCGTGCCGCTAGTTATATGTGGGATAGATACATACGACCTATTTTGATTTAGCCTACAGTCTTATCGTGTAAAAGGGCGTTGGTATGAGCTCGTGACATCCAGTTGTTGAGTGTACGTTCGCTTTCCGTCACTCCGTCCGTTATACCATCTTCTCCATATCAAAGTCACTCGTACGAGTGGGTGCAGATGCCGAGCCTTTGCCCATGGGACTGCCGCCTCGGCTAAGCTCCTTCGCAGCGAAGTTTATCAATAAATACAAAGAGGTGTTCGTAGTTCTCGGCTGAAACGAGGTTTGTACCCTTTCCGTGGCATCTGCAGCACGCTCCATCTTTGTAAGCGTTGGGGGTGTGCGGTGCTTCCTTTTGTTGCCATTCGGTGTAGTTTTCGCCGTTTTACGCCTGTGCCGATTTCCACTGCATGTATCACTCATAGTGGTCGCGTCACTGTGCCTTCATACGAGTGCGTCTGCAGATGATGAGATCTTGCCCGCACGGCATGTCCAATTCACAGCGTAGTTGTCGACTCAAACGAGGTTTGTACTGTGTTGGTCACACTGCATCACTCGCCATCGTTGTAAGCGTTGGGTGTGTGCGGTGCCCTTGTTAAACTCCTGTTCACTCAACGATTAGTATTGATGCCGGTGTCTGCGAACTTGCGCTTATTTAAACAATAGCAGATGTTTGTGCTCAGTTTTCGGTGCGTTTGATAGCGCCTGTCTTAGTGTTCGTGAGGAGTGCTCATCACTCGTTGGCATGTATGATGAAGTCGTGGATCATTCTTAGTTTTGATAGGTATGCGCAGCTTCATACGCATTCCATTGGTTGTAGCTAATACGAGGTCATATCCATGTTAGAAAAAGCCCATTCTAAACTACGAACACGGTGGCAATTGAACACGACTATCTTTCAGACGAAAGTGTCTGAACCCCCCAGGGCGATGAGAGGGGTGCGATCTGCGAATGTATGGTATGTCTAAACTCAAGGTACGCAAATTTGTATTCTACTTCCATAGCAACAATGGATTCTTGATTCACATACACCGGTATAGTTGCCGCTTCAGTGGACCGTAGAGACGGGAATTTGTTTTAATAATAAAAACCTGAATGTAAATGTTCACTGTACCAACAGAATGATCTAAATAAAATACTGACATCATTACCGAACTACCCTTCGTATGCTGTTGTGCTTCTGCATACTGTCTAAACTACATTTTCTGAAAACTGTGGCCTGCAACAACTTGTCCCTACGCCGTATCTGCTATTAATTCCATATTACATTTTTCGTGCAAGCGCCCAATCTAGTTGTAGTAAACGGCCCTTTAATAAAAACCTCAACAAGAATGTGAGATTCTAAGTTGTTCGATGTAGCACATACTCGTCCAAACAAGTGTTGGCTCGTTGAACAGTGTATGCACCGTGTGCACTCAATCACTGAAGCCATCGAGCTGTCCGTCTTCAATGGTTTATCAATGGGTTAGTTGTTTCAGATTCAAACGAGAAAACAATCTACTATTGCATCTCTCACAATCTACTCTAGGCTCATTGCACTTTATTTTGTATAGGTAGAATATATAGCATCTTGTTCTATTTTATCGTGTTTACTCGTGCATTTATGGAGGTGATTTCAGATCAAGATTCAGAAGTCAGCCTTCAGGAGTTCAGGTAGTTTTGCTTAGGCTGTTTCAGTGTTTTGGCCAGCCCGGCCTTCAGAGTCTCAAACTCTCACACCCTTTGAATTGGAATTTTTTTTGGGGGGGGGGTTTCCAAAAAACAAAATAGAGGTTCTGCCGACTGCCGGCTGTCCTCTGAAGTCTGAATCTCGTATCACTGATCTCTGATCATATTTAATCCCTTCATTCAATAAATATATTTGTTATTTTTATAAAACAACCAATTAGATAAAAGCAATTATCATAGCCTTCTCAATTGAACACAATTATGCACAACGTCGATGTCAGATTGTTTTTTTCATCAAAAATATGCTTTTTTTTATTGTTCTTTTTGTATATAAAACACCCCGTGGTATTTCAAAATATCGGGCCTGGTAAACGACAATATCAGTCATCGCGACATGACTTTCAGTCTTGTTTTTTTTGTCTATTTGTAAATTATTTTTTTTAAACTAATAGTGATACAAATAAGTAAAATACGTACGGAGATCATGTTCAATAACTTACGATTTTTTAAAATATCCAAAATCGTCAGATGGTTTATGTCGTTTACCCCCTGGCCAGAAAAGTGTATTTATTAGGCAACACATATTTATTCATACATTCATATGTATGTAAATATGTCATAATTACACATTTTAGCCTTCGTATTATTTTTCTCTCTCCAGTAGAAGGGCTCTCTCCAGCTAGTAGTAGGCAACAGTCAACAACCCAACACTGTATATTCATGTATTATCAATAAAAAATATGTAAATATTACATCCGTTTGTATTGTTTATTACAAAAAATTGCACACATTTTTACATCGACAACGAACCACGGCATGGGCCCATAGTATGATGAACTCACCCCCGCCAGAGGACACAATCATTCTGAGAGAGAATTCCAGAGGGTCATTGAATCCAGAATCAACTGATATCATCGTATTTTTTTAATAAATATTGTTACAGTACATACAATCATACTTACAATAATAAAAGTCACGAAAGAGTGCATACTGCGTACAGAAGACAAATACAGCCTTCTAACGCACAAGGTATATTAACTTGAGTATACTACTATTTTACGCACGGTGCAACTGTCCATTTTATGTTCGTTGAATGTCAGTACAGATCACAAAACGGCCTCGATTAGAGTATGAACATCCACCAATTAAAATCAACTCTGGTGTGAGCATAGAACAAGAGAAGCAATCGAAAGGTAATGCACAGATGTCTCTCAACGTGGCATTCGTAGGCGGCAGTAAGGCGGGCTTGCCAGCGGTGAAGGATTGCTGTTCACTGATGATTCAGGTGTGTTTCGATTGGTATTTACATACAATATGTCGGGCACCGGGTGCTCGCCATCGTCTCTCACTAGTTGTTTAAATTTGACACAAGAGTATTATAATGTGGTTACGTGTAAGGCGCAATCATTCATATCCCACAATTCTATCTATGTATGTCTTTCCTCGTGCTCGTGTGATATTGTGCAGCATGTGATCGCCACAGTAAGTCGCCGGCAAGTCAGAGGCAACTGATTTGCCTTGTGTTTTCACTTGTGTATGTATACCTGTATTTCAGAAACTCATATATTTTTTTCTTCAAATCCAGAGTGTGTGCATGTTCCTTATCACTGATTGAGCTCGCACTAGTTCTCGCATGATTGCGTGCGTCTCAGTTATTACACTGTAGTGGATTTTTCCAGGTAAGGCAATTCAATCTTATAGCCTTTGTTTTGGCGTGCTCCGCGGCAGTGCTGCATCAATTAATTCGCGCAGGTCAATGTTCACGAGCATATGTTGCACTAATCCTATACACGTGATTTCAAATGATGAACACGGGTTTTGTAACCTGTGGATATACGATTCGTGCGGAGTCCTATTGCATCGTGTACACGTGGGTGTGCGCTTGTGGATAAATTTCCACTGTGTAGATTTCGAGTATCTATTTGTGTTAGTTCGTACTTTCATATACCAGCCCAACCCTCACGTATTTACGTGATGTTGTCTATATGTGACAAGTGTTGGCCTGTCTGTTTAAGTGAACTTAATTTGTGCAAAAGTCCTTCATGCTGTGATTGTACTATGTATGGTGTTGATGGAGGTGGTAGATGGGTATTGATATCAGCCCCATACCAGTACATCTATCCGGATTTCTATACTTGACATACGCATATTTTTGTAGCATGTCTGGCTATGTCGAAGTTCGATACATTGAATGACCCCACAAACTGACCAAACATATATCAATTGGCACTAGTTAGCCAGTATATGGCTAATTAGACTTTGTACACACTTGTACGTATACGTATATTACTGAACTCTCGGGCTTTTCCTACTCGCATGAACACAGACAGGTGATCATGCCGATTCCGATAGATGGGGTGCGCTGGAGGATATGCCACAGCTAGCTTACGAGCGTATGTGTTAATCTTGTCTGACCTACAGATATTGGGTGCGTGTTTATTATAGTTCTGCAACATTCAATGTTGTGGTAGGGCCACTCTTCACCAGGGAGGGTACCTTGTATGTTCATCCATCTGGTGAATGCGCGTGTTGAGCTGATTGCAGAAACACACACACACATATATATATATTATATATATATATATTTATATATATATATATATATGTCAGTATATATATATATATATATATATATATATGTATATATATATATATGTCTAAATATATACATTATACATATATATATATATATATATATTTCTATATTTCTATATTTCTATATTTCTATATATATATATATGCATGTATGTATATACATATATATATATGTATGTATGTATGTAATGTATGTATGTATGTATGCATGTATATATGTAGGTATGTATGTATGTAAATATATGTGTATATATTCTTGTATATATATGGTTTTCCGCTACCAGATTGTTGTGTCTTGGGGTTTTCCATGTGGCTTATTAACTGTCGGTAGGTGTTTGTGCCTGTATCCCTACGGACTCATATACCGGGCAATTCTTCTATTCTTGTCTTCAAGTGTTTACAGTATAGTGCTTGTGAGCCCCTGCACAGGTGTGCGTATATCTTCACATCCAACTACGCATACACAATGATATCAATACATACTAATTGCACTGGTAGATGTAGTGATGACATACCACTTCAGTCTTTGTTTGAAACACCACGGACTGCTACACGCACATGACCATACAGACTCAGCGTGATTGTACGGTTAGATGTGCTCACAATATCTTCGGGCTTGCATATTTGTCCCCAAACACTCATATTGTTTCCTTGCCCTCACATGAGCGTTTGTATAATTCACTCGCATAGACTCATACATCAGCGGCCAAGGAATATATACCCCACAATACAACAATTTAACTCCTAACCAAGCCTGGATCACGTTATTTTAGAAACATTCGAGTAAGCCATACTCACCATGTCTCTCGGTTGAACAATCTCAGATGGCCTGTATAACGAACTACCTGATAGTCTGGCTTGTTTGCTGTATATGCATTAGGTTAACCTTTCTCGTCTACCCTGTGTATCTCCAGGTACCTACCACAGTGCTGGGATAGCAGGCGAGTGCATAGTTGCATGTGGTGGGTACAAACGCTTTCCGGAGAAGATGCTTTGCAAAGCCGAGATGCTGCGCCCTGGAGACTCTACGTGGTTGCCAATCGCTGACTTGCCAGAGAACGTGTGTCTGTGTCTGTGTGCAGGGACTGTGTGTCTTGGACTTATAGAAACTGTGCGTGTGTTTGGCTTTAAATTATCACTTACACTTCCACTTCCACTTCCACTCACATTTACAGTAACATTTAAAACATCCGTCATACTGGCACTTTCCCTTGCCTTTGAATTTACACTTACACGTTCCATTTACACCACAGCGCTGTGGACATGGCGCGGGACACCTCAACAACCAATACGTCGCCGTCAGTGGTTACGGATGCAAAAACTCACTGCAGTACAGTGCCAAGACAGACGAATGGCTCCCGCTACCGGCCCTAAAATCAGAACGGTACCGTGTAGGTGTGGCTAGTGTAGGTGACCATACGTTGTATGCCATAGGGGGGTGGTGCGCTGAGATAGGGTCCGTACAGAGTACGGCCCTGCTGGACAGCCGGACGGACAGTTGGACGAAGGTCGCCGCTATGGAGGTGTGTGATGGTGTGTGGGATGTGTGAAACCCACCGCGAAGCGAATGAGTGTGTAGCAACGCCTGCTCCTGTCATGGTAGCATGTGTGCGCCTGAGCTCGGTTTGGTATGCAGGCGCGTGTGTGTATACATGTATGATCTATGATGTATGTATAGTTTGATTCGACTTGTATCTGTCCGGGAATGTATGTGTGAACCCATGGCGATATCCTTTCTCGCCGCGTCAGTGTGTTTGCGCGTGTGCGTATGTGTTCGAGTATTCGCCACATGCACCCATGGACAAACCTTCTGGGTCGCAAATACCGCTGCTGTCCTGCCGCAAGAACCCGAACGGTTCAACATTGTCGTGAGGGCTTGGATAGTCTTGTTGTTTGGTGGGTTGCCTCGTATCCGCTTGCACTTTGCTGTCGTTCGCTGATATATTATTGTGCAAGTGGTTCATCTGCTGCTGTACGTCTCTGTGCCTTCTCTGCTTTATCGCGGAAGCGTATGCTGCGATCACTGCGCACACTCATGACGGCTTCTGATCTGCCACACGTGTGCAAACACCCTTTCAATTTTATTTTTCTTGAAGTCCACAATTTGTCGTCTTCATTTGGAGTTCACAATGTGTCGATGCATGTAACCACGCTGCCACTCAAACTTTTGTGAAAGGACTTCACAATACAAACCCACTCCAGCCTTGCTGTCCACCGCTTACCGTTACACATAACAAGTGCAGTACGATTATACTCACATGATCACATGAGAGCGAAAGTATTCACTCACCCAGATACATGATACATGATCACGGTTTTGTCCACAGACAGCGAGGCATGGCTTTGCAACCGCATACTGTGATAGGTCGCAGCAAATCTACACCATCGGCGGTGTGCTTGGCACTGGGGCAACTTCGGATGCGGTGGAGAGATACGATATAAGAGCAGACACATGGGAGACACTCCCCTCATTACCTGAGGGAATCAATGGGGCTCTGGCAGTTAGTATATATAAGTCGGGCGCAACTGGCGCTGATGTTTATGTGTTTGGTATGTCTCGGGATGATTACTTTCTCCATCAGTTCATTTGTTTCGAGTGTGTTGTATTCGATTGAATTGGTTAGATAAGGTTTAAATGCGCTGACACACACAACATACTCACACACACGTATATATATATCCATATCTATATCTATATATATACCTATATGTATGTATAATGTACATGTATGTATATATATATTTATGTATATATACGTACATGTATATGTATGTGTGTATGTATATACATATATATACATATAAATATATATATATCTATATCCATGTATCTGTGTGTCTATGTGTCATTATGTATATGCATATGTAACTATATTTATATCTACTATATCTATATCTATACCTATATCTACATGTATATCTATCCAGATATACATATATATTTATATATATATCTTCATCTGTGTATTAGCGTATCTATTTACATGCATATATAAGGGTGTGTTAGTACGTATATCCATATATATATATACACATACATATATATATATATATATATATATATGTGTGTGTGTGTGTGTGTGTGTGTGTATATATGTGTGTGGGTGTAGAAGTATCTATATCTACATATTTGTCTAGGTTTGCATACATATTTACAGTCTTTGATATAAGGGTCCTATGTGTATTTGTCAAATAATTTATATTCATCCGCATGTGCATGTGTATGTTTTACCTGTACATTCTCACGCACTCGATATTTCATGTTTATCGAAGACTATAGCGTTTCCAATACACGCGCTTTCAGCCAATACACTCGGACTATTGGTACGTGATTCTCACTTCAGTTTTTACTGAGCATGGTGTAGGTAGTATTCATAGACATTCAAATGTTCCTTGTCTCACTATAACGCCCACAGGTGGTGCCAAACAAGACAAGACCATAATGGAGGAGGTGCGCGTGTACGACTCAACGACCAATGAGTGGGGCAGTACGAAGGGTCCCGCTGACCTTGCCGCTTGCAAGAATTCGCAGTTGGTGATCTTAGCCAAGTAGCTGACTGTGTTGAGCCCCCCAAACAGCACAGTGTGTGTACCTCAGAGGAGTGTGTACTTTCGTGAGCACCGCAGATGTAGCAATGGTTTATAGCTCGGCTATGAATGCTTCCAGATTGTAGTACGAGGCCATTCCATTGACTTGATCTAGCGCCTCAACCAGGTCACACGCGTACACAATCTTCAGTTGTGCTCTCCCTTGCTGTTCGGATAATCATCCACTGCACGACCAAAAGGGAGTCGCTAAGCAGATCTCTGACACACAGATGGTACGCCACAAATTTAGTAATGGTTCATGCCTAAGCAAGTGGACAGGTACATAGAATGCCAGACACGCCACTGCTTCTCGTGCATCGAATAAAGAGAACTCGTAGTTGACACTAGCACCCTAGAGACTGCTCAGAGAAGTGTGGCGGTGCAATTAGTACTTGCGTATATATGTATTTAAAATACTATGTAGCCTCTTAAAAAAAGGACCCGAGTGTGAAGTTGTAACTGTTGGGGGTCTTCGCTACCTGCAGTTCCTTCATCAGCCAGACTTGTCTGGTCACCGAATCCAGTCAACGACCATTTGGACAGTAGTAACAAAACTTAGAACTACATGTTTTTGTGGACTTTTAGAACAGACAGTAATTCAAATTTCCCCCTTTACTGTGACGTATACAATTCAGGAGCTAATTCGCTTTCAGGTCGATAAGAATGTTGGGCGGTGAAACAAAATGCATCAACCACACCAGAAGGACAGTTGAGCTCAGATCTGTATTGATGTGTTCCCTTTATTGGTATTGAATAATAGTTGTACAATAGTCACAAGTCCAACAAAGCGTTTACGTTCGAAACCGATTCCCCCTACTTTTCCCTGTAAACCCCTGAATAGTGGCTTTTGTCTAGTGTTGTGGTTCCTATCAAATTGTAATCATTCATCGATGTGGTTTTGCGTGATAACTCCTCGCATACACTTCAAGAAAAATCTAAACAAGCCAATAATTGAGCACAGGCATGTACTATAAAATATATCATTGCAATCGATATAAAATAAATACAACCGTAGCAATGACTCAACATACCCCCAAAGCTTACAAGGATGGTGAGTGACGTCGATGTGACTAACACAGTACAAACCTCGCTTGAGCCGACAACTACGCTGTCATTTCGATATGCTTCACGGTCAAGATCTCGTCATCTGTACACTTGCTTGTTAAATGGACAATTGACGTGATTTTAACGTGGATAATGAATCAAAAGTCGGTGCACCCGTTGCACTGCTAGACGCAACTAAAGAAGCACCGATACCACCAACGCTTACAAAGATGGAGCATGCTCAATTTTAGTGCAACTGTTTGGAGTTTTTAGACGTTCTCGATGATGGACCGACTACGACCAAGCGATTACGTGTCAGTTGTGATTTCGACGTTGAAGCTGTCGAAAGCCTTCTATGGCTATATAAACCGAGTCTCTCCTTCGCGCACGTCCTGATTCCACCGAGGGCTCGTGCCCATTCTGTAACCACGACTGCTCAGCTTTGAGCATCATGTAGTTGTTCCGTACAGACTCTTCTGGTGTCGTCAACACACCATCATGATCATTGTCGCCCACAGCGTCTACGAGCAATGTCATAAACTGAAGAACTACCCACTTCCATTTGAATTTCGTCCAGGGATTGTCATATGTCCCTTGTTAGTATCGTCCCCAATATTGGTGGTGACGAACTCAGGGGTGCTCACGCCTGTAATATTTAGCAGCTTTTCGTTCCTGGCGCACGATTTCACTTTTCTGCAGCACATATTTTGCGTTGGGCCTGAAGTAATGCACCTGGGTGCAGCTCGTTTGCCTCTCTGACTTCAAAATCTGAATGATAAACAACATTGGGATCATAAGTCTTTCATATGTTCATAAAACCGTAAGTGCTACTTCATGGACACATCGCTTCTCCTACGCCGCGATCATCGTGAAGGACACGATGACGCCAAAGGGCTACTCTAAATTGATGTCTGATAAGCCACTACATCGCTGTCATGTTTATGCACACAACGGCCGTTTGGACCAGTTATCTCGTCTTCTTTCAGATATGAACATATTTTTTTGCAGAGGGCATCCTCGCCAACGTTTTGCGTGTATTGTATGTGAGTTGTCAGAAAGTGCTACAGCAAAAAATTAACGTGAAAAAAAAAGAAATTGGAACAATTTATACTGTTCGACTTACCTAGTTCTTGCGAAAATGACGCAACAAGCCGAATGAAGTAATTCACAGGCATAGATTGCGGCTTTTTCTGTCACTTTATTTGGCTCGCAATCTTCCACGATATACCTATCGGTAGTCCCATCCATCCAGTACATCAGCAGATTAATGACGCGACATGATTTTGTCATCAAAGAACTGTTGGCGTAGCGTTTTTAAGAACAGGTTTCTCGTACAAAATACTAGTTAATGCGGCAATATCCAACTGGTTCAACAATTACAAGTTGTACTTCTCCAATCAACCCGACTTTGGTCTTTGGTCATGACTCCGCTCTGCAATATAGATTTGCGTGAGTGAAAGGTAGTACGTGACAAGCATACATCCCTCTGCAGTCGTCGGCTGGTCGCCAAATGTTTATCGAGCAGGATGTGGTATCCCAAGAGTGCTGAGACCATGGCAGGACAGACATGCACCCTGCAGGGGTTGCTATGATTACTATGTTTACAACCCTGGAATAAACAATAGATAGGTATAATAATCATATGAAAGAGTGCGCCCGATTCAAGCGGGAAACAGTTGCCACACTTTTTAAATCGCCCCTCCATATACCTGATGTTGTACTTGCTTTTGTCTAGAACATGTTCCCAACTTTCATATACACGCACTCGAGCATCCGATATTTTTATTGGAAAATATTTATATGGATAATTACCTCGCATGCTACATCCTATGGCTAAATCTTTACTTGACGACTCGACACACTAAATTCCGAATTTAACCGCGCCAATGCCTAGCTTTTACAAATATTAAAATACAAAACAAAATAAAGATGAACGCAAACATCTACATGGTTTGCGTGAGAGAAAAAACATGCGCTTTGGAGGGTTCTATTATGACTTAAACAGACCTTGGGCTCAGCGGCTGCCAACCCACTCGTTCCGCCCACGTCTGACCGCCCAAAGCAATGCTCAAATGTTCAAAGATATTGCGTACCAACGACGGTCTCCGCGCCAACCCTGCATACCGGGTACCGATGACACAGGCGCTACCCTCGCTGGCTACTTTGAGGCCCTATTCAACTCTACAAACCCGTACGTGGTTCCACCGGATACCGAACCCTCTCCAGTTGTCACTTCCACCATACGCCCCGACGATGTAATGGAGGCAATACTACGCTATCCCAATAAGGGACCTGGCCCCGACGGAATTCACATCCTCCTCCTAAAGGCCGCAGTGGAGTGCTCTACCAAACGCCAGACATTAGGACGCCCCGACGCCAATATCCCACTGATTAGACTCCTTGCCGAAGCATTCACTGAGCTACAGAAGGCGGGTACCTTCCCCGCAGCCCTGAACTGCATCGCACCCAAAGAACGCCGATGCAGATATCACCTTCCCCGCCGACTTCCGCCCCATCACGCTTACGCAAATAGTTAGACGCACCTTTGAAAAGTGCTTTCTTATTCTGATTACGAGCCACCCCGGCTCTGCTACCCATGCTACCCAAGCTAGCTTCAAATCACGGTACTCTTGTCATACCCAAGCACTTGCCGCCATAGAATCTGAGACACAGTCAGAAGAGGAACATACCGCGGCACGCTCTCGTCTCTATTCCTTAGAACGAATGGCATCCTACAAGGCTCAATCGTCGGCCCCCAGCTCTTTATTATCTATATGGATTCCTTAGCTGTCACGCTAGCACAATTTCGGCCCAAGATCCTGCGTTCTTATTTATTTATCGATGACACACGGATCCAAGCCCCTCGATCGGTTTCGCTCCAGCCCTTCTTAGATGACATTGATGCGTGGGGACGCAAAGCTGGCCTCGAACAGGGTGTCATTAAACCCCGAGTACGATCTACCGACTTGCGACACGCGGCGCCAACCCTCCATATAAATGGTGAGCTTATCACGCCGACGCTTGCAGACGCATCTTGGAACACACGTTACCTCCCCCTGAAACTGGCGCCCACACATGCCGAACCGAAACACTCCAAATACCTGGGGTTCCCACTCTCTCACGGAGTACCAGGAATCAACCTCGCTAGACATATGGAATCCCTGGTTGCAGCATTGTCACTGAGTATCGCCTCTTTCCACGCTTATGGCTTCCATGGCTTCAGCTGGCGACACCCCCGCAACCAACTGGTGATGTTCAAAACATTCATCCTATCCACGGCTACATATGGGCTGAACATTATTGCCTGGGCTCCGCCTATATGGAAGGATGCGTTGGACCCCCTATTCGAGCGCTTTAACTCAGCACTCATTCAAGCAGCAGCCATCATCACGGGCACTAAATACCCTCGGTTTCCCAAACATCAAACAAACTTACTTCGCTTTTGCGGCCTGCTCCCCGCGCGCCCATTTTGAGTTGTATATATCCAGGTTGTGCCTTTACAGATAGGTATAGTTCAGTTACTACACTTCGGTTCATGCAAGTGCGTTGTGCTCCTGAATCTACTAGGGCATTGTATGTGGTGCCATTGATTTGTATGTCTATGTGCAATCTCTGGTCGCGTGGATTCGGAAGTAAAGAGATGGGTTTGTAATCAATATCATTCGCATTTATTAACAACGTTTCTTCATCAGTGTGTGCATTCACAATGTCTACCGTGTTTATCATGTTAGCTTCCGACCACCAAGCTTTTCATAGCTGTTCGCATATCTCTTCCACCTTGTTGCCATTGGTAATGGCCAACTGGTCAACATGGACAGTTTGGTTCTGTTGCGCTGCTCGAGCTTCTGCCTTTAGACGATTGCTGTTCGCTTTGTTGGGACATTTGCTGAACGCATGTGGTGAGGGATTGACGCCACAGTGTGGACATGGTCGTGGACCTCGTGGTGCTGGTGTGTCAGTGGCCTGCCTTGCCCTCCTGGTGGACCTCCACCTCCTGGGGGGGCTCCACCTCTTGGTGGTCCCCCTCCTCTTGGTGGTCCTCCTCCTCTTGGTGGACCCCTTTGAAGTATGTCCAATTTTAGGCGGGTGGCTCGTGGTTCATTAGCTAGTGCTTTTTTTGCTTGCTTGGCTTCCCGCTTGCGATTAGCTTGTGTTATTGTTGCTTGTCTGATCATGTCTTCAGTGAGTTCATGAAATACCTTCTCTGAGATGTCGGATAAGTGTCCACTACTCCCGTCTGGTTTTGTCTGAGCCTTGATTAGCTTGTCTGATTCTGCTTGCAAACCGTACATGACCAGTACCTGGTAACGTGATGCTTTGAGAAGTTGCCAATTTATAGCTTCTCTCTCCGTGCCCTTGTAACGTTTCTCCAACTCAAAAATTGTGCGACGCAATCGTGCTGCTCGTACTTCAACTACCACGCGAGTGTCATAGAAGTCGTTGAGCCACTTCTCTAGTAGATAGTCTACTGGAGTGCGACGTAGATTGTCAATGATTAATATATTGTAGTCCTCCACATCAGTGAAGTCTTGCCAGAGCTTTTTGGTACTACGTATATTGTTGAGTGCAGTACGCTATACTTCAGTGGCATCCGAGTAGTTCTTGTACTAGTGAGAGGTACTGTATCAATGGCATGTTTGTGCCCGCAAACAAGTCTTTGGCTACAGATACAAACTCAATTGTATCACGACAATCAGCCATGCTGATCTGTTTGCCTATTGGCCACTTAGGGAATTCACTCATTTTGAGTAGTTTGTTCAGTTCTGGTTCTGAAGCTTTGTCCCCTTCGTGAGATCTAATTAGAGTTAACTCGCTCATAAAGCCACTGATCGCAATACACTCATCGTGATCACTTTTGTCACAGTTCTTCATCGCTTTATTGTATATCTCTACTAACCACTTATCTATTACTGGAACTAAACGTTTGGGTTGTTGTTCATGGACTGCTTTGCGCAGTTTGTGGAACGCTCTGATGTCAATGGGATCGTCCGCTGCTTGTGCATACAACTTGCCTACTAGTATGTCTACTATGTAGTAGTTGCTGTCATGGATAGTCTTATCCAAGACTATGTAGTACTTACTCATCGCCGGATCCATTGGAGATCTTGCTGGTGTGGACTCATCGTCCATCTGCATCGCTCTATCCCCATTGTGTGGGGTAGATGTGCGTGACGATGCTTGTGAGACTGGCATTGTGCTTGTTGCTACTGATCTTGTGTTAGCAGTGCGACTTGTGCTCCCTCGTGTGTGTGTACGGCTTGAGCTTACTTGTGTGCGTAGGCACCTCCATGCTGCGCATGTTCGTTGGTATGGCGCAGACGTCATTGACTGTTCTGCGTGCGGATTGTGTGGGGTTTGGTTAGGATGTATATGTAGTGCATCAGTAACCATTGTTTTCTTTGTGCATTAGTACATTGGTTGAATCAGATTTGTTGATTACCTGTATCTGCGTCCCCTTGTGGCATGCGATGTCCGTGCTGATTGCAGGGCCATGTGCTTGTGTGGCTTGAATTGCTCGTGTTCGAATTACCTGGGTTTGTTTGGTGAATTTTTGGTTTGAGACGATAAACTTGGGTTTATGATGGTTTATCGGTTGTAAACCTGATTTCTCTTGTAACTTGGCTTCTGGAATTATAAACCTGTAATTCAGTTTTATAAGTTTTTATTTTATATTCTGTTTTATTTGAGCCTCGGTGGTGTTCCGAACTTCTCGTCATTTATGACTTTGAATTTTTCAGAAGAGATATGATTTTAGCTGCCTTCTATGTTCGTACACAATTTCAGTCTGAAGTGTACCTTTGTAATACCCTTTTGTATACGTGTAGTATTCTTTGTACCCCCCTCTCTTTGTACATCTATGTTTGTGATGCTTGTTGGTTTCTTATGAGTTGTCGGTTGTACTGCTGTGCTTGTGTATGCTTGTGTAGGCCTTGTGATCGTGTGTGTATGTTTATAATTTTTGGTTATATGAATTGCAATCAATTGTTGGTGGTTCTATTTATTCTCACCTGTGTTATTCGTGCACTTGGTATTGTGCGGTCATGTGTTATTCGTGCACTTGGTATAGTGCGGGCAGATGTGCCGTGTATGCGTATCACTTCTCACATGTTGAGTTTGTATTATGCATGTCCTTAACTTGGTGTACAATGGTTTCTTATTAATATATGTCTAGGTTGTGGACCACGTGAATGCTTTTAGTGATGTGCTTGTGAATTGCTTCAATGGTGTGTTTGTTAAGAGCTTCTTGTCTTGGGCAGTGTTTCTGCTACTAATATTGTTTTTAGCTGTCTTGTACTTATTGAATTGGTTGTTCACTTTTAGTTGTCACTGGTCTAATTCCTTGTGATTTCCACTGTATTTGAATTGTAGATGTATAGAAGTGATTTCACTTAACGTCGGTATTATACCTTCGTATTTAGTATCACGTCGAGTCTGTCTTTGTCGTTGAGATATGCTTATTATGATTGTTATCTTATAGGTGGTGTGCCTATGGATTGTTACTGTATAGTTGGTGTTCCTATGTGTATTGTGATTTTGTGATCTTCCTCGTCGATTTCGATTCAGATGTCTTGTGTGGTGTGCGAATTTGACTGTATTCTCTTTGAATGGGTCAGATCGTCTTGTTCTTTTCTGTATCGCCTTTACACCGTTGTCTATTTGTTTAAATAAGCTCCGTACTGTGTAATGCTTGTCTTATCTCTATGGTGTTGGTGTGAGATCAGCTATTAGGATTGAGTTGTACACGCGTATACCTCGCTTGTTCTGGGTTGTAATATCCTTTATCTAGCCTGTGGGTGTTACATTTGTGTTTATCACTTCTTAGTGTTTTCAGGCTTCCTTGTACTTACTTGGTTTTAACTATTAACCATCTGTTTTTAGTGATTGTGATCAATTGTGTAGATCTGATTTGTTCGTGCTCTAATCGTATTGTTGTGAAGTTCTTAACTGTTTAGTTAACTCGTGGTTTTAGTTATTATTCTACCCAGTTTGTTGTTCATAAAATTACTTGTGCGATTTCAAGTTTATATTCTATTTGCGGCCTTGGTCTGTGTACATGCATATGCATTTATTGCTCGTGCCTTTATACACAACACCACTCTGTTGATTCTTTAAGCATGTAAATATGGTTATAGTCTTGGTGTTTGTTTTGTGTGTTTAGGTGAGGTTCATCAGTCTTGTGTGATCTCACTGATTTAGACTTTTACCTTATCTTTGAACCTAATGTTGGTGGTCGATATTTGTGGAATGTGTGTGCACGTGCGTCTTGTGTGCTAGTTTATATATTCCTTTTTGTACTGTGCTTCCTGTCTGACTCACTATCTTGTTTCTTTCTCAACATTGATAAAAAAATCACCTCGACACTTTTCTATTTTTATTTTATTTTAGAACTTCCCTTCTTCTTCTCTTGTCTGAAGTTCTTTCTCCGCAGTGGGGTACCTTCCGCCTTTCTTGGGCCCCTCGTAGTTCTTATTCCAACTTCTAATAAAGTTTTTGCTAGGCCCACTTTGGCACTTCTCTTTCTCGGTGCCTTTTGGGTTAATGATTCTTCCTTAGCTGGTTGACTTACCGTGGTAAGGATATTGTTAAAAATGTAGAGTTTGAGAGTGGCTGATAAGACACGACCAGAAAAAACAATAGACCTCTTCTCAAGTACGAATCCTACAGCTAGGTGAAGTCCTCAGCTGAAGGACTCGCATTGAGTCTTTATTTGTGTTTAGTATTTTCTACACTAGACTCAATATTTACTTAAGTGTTTCTCTCACATGCGGGGGTCCCGGTATCATCTACCGGTAGTCCCGCTATATTTCTGATCACTATCATCAGAAATATTAGATCCTAGATCTAAAACTCAGTATTTGATTCTCCTGGGTTTTGGGTTTAGGATTAGCTTTTCTGATAATCTGGCCCCTGGATGCTACAAAAATCACATATGACGAAATACGTCGAGTCAAAAACACGTGTGACAAATTAAAAATAAAACAACAACAAACACATACACTCTCACTTAAGGGACAACAAGCTGCCGATTGATACACATCAGTAGATACTCCAAAAGGAAATGCAGCAACGTGCAGTACCAACAAAGGCACATAAAATAAAGCGAATATACGTAAGTTATGAGTAAAGACAAGGGGGGTGAAGCGTTTATTAATAACGAATATAATACAGGTCTTTGCTAATGACTCGCAACGCTTACACGTGTACACAGATAACTCAAGATGCCAACAGCAACCAGGGCAGGGGTGTATAGTGGAGACGGGAATTACACCAAAATACAGGGTATGGATAATCGACCGGCGGGGGACTCAACCCCAGGTAGTAGCCCGAGTCTACAGACGCCTAACGGGGTACTAATTCAGGCGTCAACAATGCTTTTAGAAATAGACAAAAGTATTTGTCATAGCAATTAATTCACGATCAGTAGGTTCATTTCCAAGCTAGAGTCAACAGCACAAGTAGCCATCGCAAGTCTGTACAAGTGAGAGTAGGCATTCATGATCAGCAACCTGAGCGTCGCATGCCCCTGATAGACACAGAAATCAGAAAGAGATACGATCAAGCCATCAATGCATGTGGGGACGACGAAGAGGATGAAGTAATCATAATTAGTCAATTGATTAGTGAGCTAGAGATCACATACGTTCACATTTATGTAGGTGATAAGGTCAATGAACCAGCGTTATCTAAACTACTAAAGACCAGAGAATTTCCGAAGTTATCGAGAGATAGTTCTTTCAAAATGAAAAATTGTAAAAGCATTTCAGAGTTTACACACTACGCAGTGCAGAGACCTGTCCTTAGCCAAGTACATGCCAATATGTCAGTATTCAGCACTCGTGACATCTCGATTAGATTCCACAGATGCAAATGAGTAGACCAATGGGTTTCTCAATGAGATACATGACTCAGAGACACAGATCACAAATCACTACACAGCTCTAAGCCATTAATATAATTATCATTGACAGACTAATTCACCACCGTGTAGACTATCTACTATATAAGTTCTTCAATAAAGTAGAAGTGCGCACAGAGCGCATACATAGAACAAGTTCACGTGCAACTACTCAAAGTAGTAAGGTATAAGGCACTCGCGTACTATGGCCAGCAAGACAAGGTAGACACAATCATTTAAAGCAAACAAGTTGCCTGATGCAAGTGACGATCACTTATCAAACATAAAACAAAATGTGTTCTATTTACTTGCAGGCAAGGTATAGGAAGCCGATGGTTTAAAAAGCGTAAGAGATACCACTCACGCGCACCAAATAACGAACACGGCTACGCGCAGTCAAACACAAAGTACTGCACCACCAGTCCATAAGCGTCACAGATAAAGTAATGGCGCACCAAGACAAACCATTGCAATGAGACAACCCCGAGAGCAGAAAGGGGCACGCGAGACAAGGGGTTGTCCATATTATTGTAAGGTAACACCGGCTCCACATTGCTTTGGGTAATGTCCTATGAAGGAAGCAAATCAGACCAAGAAGTCTGAAGAACGTGCCAAGAGTGATGTACTCTTGTCACGCCTATCCATTACCACAGGAAAAATAGAAGAGCTAACATATAGCAATGAGTCCTGAAACAACTGGTGGGCGGAAGCAAACTTGATGACCTGGCAGACAGGTCAAATGTAAATACGGATGAAGAAACGTTGTTAACAAATGCGAGTGGTATAATACCAATCTTTATCCTTGCTTCCCGCACCACGAGATCAATAACTACACATTGGCATACAAATAAATGGTAATACATACAAGGCACTCGTAGACTCAGGCGCACAACGCTAAAGTATGGACAAAAGTAGAGTAACAGAACTATACCCATCAGTAAGAGCACAACCCGGCTACATACAATTGGCACAAACAGATGGAAGAATACAAAGAACATGATCCAAAGAAGTATGGAGGAAGGAAAACTTCCCAGTGTTTCGAAGTGTTGGACCTATAACCATACCAGACAACAAGGCACCAATAGTTCTAGGTAAGGATCTTCTTCCATACATAACATGTATATTTATAACGGGGCTAATAAATCCACTTATACCGACAGATGCAAAATGCGAATCACTCCTCACTTCACATGAGGAAGACCCGGAACATGAACAAGAAAGGTATACCGAGTCACTTGCAAGTACCAGCAAATCAAAGCAATGTCAGACAAAAGAGGCATATCAAAGTCAACCTCGTACTACAAAAATACAAGCCACAAACCGATGAAAATGTGCACAGGTAGCTCACAGATGGTCACATATACAAATCTACAACACCAACAACAGTGAACTTGCCATTGTTATCAACAGGGGAACATGACCAAACAGCTGTCCTCAAGTAATTAAGAACATATTTAAATTTACGAGAGACAAATGCCAATAAGAGCTAGACAAATTTAGCTACCAAAAATAAGATGTATTACGCAACCTATAAGGAGAACAGTACAACTTCTCGAAATTAGGTCTCACGGGAGGTTTCCACCACTTCCTAGTAAATGAAGCAAGCAGATACTTCTTCACATGCGAGGAGCGCAATACTTATTCAAGTCAGCGCCATTTGGTCTTCATTCACTCACAGTACAATTCCGCTCATAGACAGCAAAGGAGTACAGGTGTGCGTGGATGACATAGTCATTGCAAATATAACAGAAGAAAATCATTGCAAGACAGTACGTAAAGTAGTCTTGCGATAGAACGAAGAAAATTTCCGACTCAACCACGACAAATGTGCAATTGTGGTCAAAGTAGTCAACGTCCTAGGGGTGAAAGTCACCACATAAGGAATTAAAGCTGGTCCTGCAAAACATAAAAGAATGTTGGACTAGTCACTACCCAGAACCAAATGAGATCTACGGCAAATTCCATGTGTTACTATGTCCCCAACTTTGCCTACACCACTAAACATTTCTGCAACCTAGTGAAGGCAAACCGAATTAGAATATATATGTTATAGACACCGGTACTGAATAAAGAGTAGGAAGAGCTCAAAGAAGCCATCGCATGCTAGCATACCCAGTTGATGGAGTATTGTTTCAAATCATAACCGATGCCATTGACTATGGCATAGGAGTGGAGTAAGAAGAGACATTCTCAAAGGCTTAAACTCAGTCCAACAACCCTATGGCACAAACACAAGGAGCTACTAGCACTGGTATACTGTCTGGAACATTTCTCCGAATACATCAAAGGAGGGAACATAACACTTTGGACGGATCATAAAACACTCCCGCAAATAAACAGCCAACAGACGTTACACCCAATGCTAGCCAAATGGTTAGCTGAAATATTCTACCCATTTCTTCATTATACATGCCCCAGGCAAGGATAGCCAGATGGCAAATATGTTGTCGCGTCTACACAAAGACACATACAATACCAAAACATTCAGAGGCAAAAAAAAAAACGCAAAAACAACAACATACAACAGCCAAGAGTACACCACCTTGGAAACAAACATGCCAGTAACCATATTAGCCATAGACTGGAAGTTACAATCCCAGTTTCCATAAAGAAGCTGAAAGACAATTTGAAAAATTCACATTAGATCTGTTTGCATCGGCACACAATGCACACACATAAATACTACACACAAAAACAGAATGTAATTCTACAAACATGGGCGCAGGAAGTAAATGCATGGGCAACCCAATGTCCTTGACAGAGTCATTGAAGAGGCAACCAGCATCACATTATGTTTTCCATATTACCCAAATGCAACGTACTTCCCTAAATTTCTGTCCTTGTTAGAAGATCCGACTTTATTGGAAAACACGAACAACACGTTCCTCAAAGAAGGCACGAAAGCATGCGGTAAGACCCCATGTGGGGCGTCACATTTGTGGCCAGATAGGAACCAAATCCTCATACTTTGACACAAGACAGGAACAGCTTTAGAATTCCTAGGGTAGCCATACACGTCTCAGCATCCTAAACAGCAAACATTAGGGATGTGTCAAACGAGTCCGAATATGAGGCACAGGTCCACACCATCGAGCAATACCACAATCTGGGGCACTACGCACCACGAGGAACGGTAAGTAAAATTGGCTACGAATTTAACATGTACACATATGCATCGAGTGATGTGTACCGTGTCTCAAGAACAAAAATCACAAACAAACAAAAAAGGCCTCCATCCCCTACACCCAGGCGACAAAACCACTATAGCAAAAACGATATCAATTGTGACCATGTATTTCCACAAATTACACAAACAGACCCAAGCTGAGTATTTTAATGATATACTTTCAAAAGTCATTGAACACGTGCCGATCACAACACTTAGTCTCTCCCCTGTACCAACTCAAAGTCTTTAGAGACCTCATACCATTGTTAAGGAAATCTGTTGAGCAAAACCCAGGCATGAGGCAACTGGTGTTCTTGCCTCCCGTTCGTACAAATAGGTCACAATAGATTTAAAAACTACAAATAAATAATGGTGTTGCGCAATATCAAGAAGAAAAGAAATAGACAGCATATTACCAAAAATATTAAAAGGAGTATGTACCCTTCTAGTAATGGGACATTGTATAGGTCTGTTGTTAAGGTGAAATGAATAAAATGACAGCACCATATGGCGGGCCATACAAAATAGGAAGCAAAGAGAGAAATATATATTTGTCTGTAACATTGATCGAACTAAAGCAACGAAATATCCTTACCTGATCAGTGATGAATTAATTGGACTCATAGACACAAGGCCAGTGCTTTGGGAGAAATCACTTCCAATAGCCAATGTGAATACAACCATCCGAGGAGACTCAGTTCTCCTCAATACTCAACAACAGGCCGTCCATCCAAGGTGATGGATTCCAGGAGTACCTATTGCAATGGACGGATGGGTAGCGTACCTGGACGCATAAATTAAACATTGCAGATGCTGATGTTCTTGCACTATACCGACAACGCACTCAACGCCAAAGGCAACGAGCAGGGATGAACGGTCAGCGAGCAACGGAAAGCGCATGCACGCACGAGGCAGGGAACTTAATTAAGTCTCACTCATACCAAGGGACACTCCCACATTTCTCGCCTTGAAGTTTGCTCAGCGCACACGCCAGAGGGATAAGGATCAAAGACTCGGTTGTAGAGCCGCCATTGACATTCGTTTTCCTAAGTCAAGTTGGGATCAACCGAGAGCACAGGTCAAGACTGACTCCGATGAGCGTGGTTGAGGACTCCCGTCATAGGATAATTAATGGGTTAGGTAATATGTAAAAACATGTATTGGTGACAGGGTTTTCATCTTAACCACGTAAGGGACATTTTTTATCCTGTACAAAAAAACCAACCTCTAGATAGTTTAGTATTGCAACATGCAACTTTTCGCAGGCTCAGACGTACAAAGTTGGGGGTTTTTAGCATCTGGGACCAGATTATCAAAAATACAGTTCCAAAACCAAAACCACAGAATCATCAAATACCGAGTTTTGAGCTGGGGGTTTTTAGCATCTGGGACCAGATTATCAAAAATACAGTTCCAAAACCAAAACCACAGAATCATCAAATACCGAGTTCTGGGTCCGGATCCAAATATTCATGATATTAGAGTCATCAGAAATATTAGCGCTAGACCGGTAAGATAAACCGGAACCACGCGTGTGAGGAAAATACTCAAGTACAAACCTGAGATTAGCGAAATATAAAGTAAGAATAGGGCTCAGTTCGGTTCTCGCAGACGAGGGACTTTTCCTAGCTGAGATAACCGTACTTGAGAAGATGTATATTGTTTCATTTAGTCGTACCCTTTCAGTTACTCTCCATACTCCACAGAATTTGCTGTAGTCTATTTCTTACGCTTTTCATTCTGTAAAAAGATGTGTATACAACTTCCAGCAGTTACATACTTTTCCGCTGCCACGAAAATACAATTAAGAGTGTAGAGGATACACAATGCGGGTACTTCATACTGCAATGGAATACTATTCAAACCTTTCATTTCCGAGAATGTAGATTCACGATAAATGCTTGCTGGTCTCTTTTTTGTAGGGTTGTTTTTGTTTGAACATTTTTTTAATTGTTTTTATTTTTTATTTGTGTAGCTGACAGCAGTTTATTAGACAATTCTTCGAGAAATCCTAGCATCACTGCTCATATAATCTAAATGTGTTGATTATTTGTCGGTTGACAATCCACTACAGCTAACCAAAACTATCCTAGACCATGCACTTTTTATACGGGAAAAGATAGCGGGGAAAGATACCTTATTAGGCCACTATATATAGTTGCCATACAGTGTAACTATTTGTCTAGTAGAAATAATCACACAGTGTCAGCTTGGCGTGACAATATTAATTCAAATAGTGAATATCAACACAGTCTGGTACCTTGCCAAGTATTAGACTGTCCCTCCTGTTACATCCTTTCAGGAAGGTACAGTCACTAGCTTCAGCGTCCCTCTTGTCACAGAGGCGCAATAAAAATATAGCTGTTGCTTACACTGTAAATCATATGCGAGGGCAAAAGAATACTCACAATAAGGTCAACTATGTTACATGTAAAATGAGTCTTGCTATGAACAACATATGTACATGTGATGCTTTTGTGATGTTTGTTTTGTCATCCACTTATTCAAAGTTCTTTGGAGGAACTCTGAATCAAACGCAAGGAGGTAGCATTTGTTATTGGCCCTTCGCCAATTAGCCACATGACGTTGACAAATTTGTTGCGCAACAATACTTCGTCATTCG
>NW_014040532.1:205052-206461 GCF_001186125.1 Sphaeroforma arctica JP610
CACGATAAAATCTTAGCTTTGAACCTCAATACTTTTGCTTCGCTATGAGTGGCATTCAGATCGTATTTCGGATCATATCCTGTTATGTAGATAGCTGAAAATACCATCCAATATCTTACGAAATTCGAAGTACAATACCATGCCATCACCCCAACATACCTCGGAATCCGTCTCTGAACGCTCTTCCGCGGCACTTTCCTTCGCATCATTCTTAGATTCTAAATACCCGTCTGCGCCTAAGCTTTTACTTTTCGCCAGTGCAAGGGGTTGCGATGGAGCGGGTTTTGGTCGAGGCTTGTATTGTATTGAGAACGCGTTCATCATCGTGCCTATTGCTGTTTGTTGTCCTCGTGCAGACACGCCGGGTAATACAAGGGGCCGATTGAGAGACTGGGATGTCACACTGTCAGGTGGTTCAAATATGTTTTATGTTCGTGTATTACGTTCACTTTAGAATACTATGATATAGACGGCTCTGTAGAGGGGCGGTCTGTGCGCTTAAAGATGGCCTATGTACCAAGACAGGTCTAATCTGTATATGCATACATATATACTTATTATAAGGTGAGCAACAATTGTGTAAATATGGACACAGACGAAATAGACGAAAACCCAACCCTGGGGTTTCCTGACATTATTGCTTTTTTTGGTTACAAGGGTCGGAAACGGCTTTTCCTGAAAGGACCAGGTAAAATATGTAGTTACCGTCGTAAATTATTCAACCGGGCAGTATTAGATAAACGACATGTGGTTAAAGACTGGCAGACTGTACCAAAGCCCAGCCAAAAAGGGAACAATCCGAATAATATTAGACACCAGTAGTGGAAGATTTAATACACATTAAAGTGTCGTTTACCAGATAATTAGTGTTCTGTTTATCTATCCAAGCCTTCTATGAAAATAACTGGACAATGGCGTCCCAAAATGCAAAGTTATTTTACCACCATCATATTTGGCTCTATTTAAAAGGAATGTCATTGTCTGATTGAAGTATTTACTGGATATTTGCCGACACTCTCAGCGCACACTGATAACACTGAAAGGTTCATAATAGGTCAGGCATACCCCCGATACGTTGTGCATAACAGCAGCAACAAGTACATACACACGTACGTATACACATAGACACATAGACGCACATAGACAATCAGCATGAATTTCTTTAAATCAAAGTCCAAGTCTCCTGTTGAGACTGTTAAGGCTACCAGGGATGCAATTATCACTTTCGAGGCCGATCCAGGCAGCAAGAAAACGGTCGACAGAGCCGTTGAGGACATCAGCAAAAATCTGCAGCACATGAAGGTCATCTTGTACGGCGATGGTATGTTTTCTTTCTTATATATATATATATATATATATATATATGTATGTATGTATGTATGTATGTCTATGTGTACTTATATATATAT
>NW_014040532.1:209954-212743 GCF_001186125.1 Sphaeroforma arctica JP610
TACACACACACACGCATATATATATATATACATACATATGTTTGTGTTTGTGTTGTGTTTGTGTTTGTGTTTGTGTTTGTGTTTTGTGTTTGTGTTTGTGTTTTTTATATCTATGATGTACAAGGCTATATTATCATATTTGTGGCGATTTATACCAATATTGGATCGACGTGGACTATACTCATATTCTGCAGCGCATCCAATCTCTTCTACATGACTATTGATATACGTTGCTCATCTTTTTTATTTATCTTTCACTATTTAATATATTGGTGTGAGCGCGAGTGTGCGTATTTACACATCTGCGACATAAGCTCTCATATAAATTACCTCACCTTTGCTTTTCTAGACATAGACTTAATGCTCACGTGTATATACCTATATAGATTGCATCGACTCGTACTAGTTCATGCGCATTCTAGAATAGACTGTTTTAGGTATATAAATATATATAATATATACATATATATATATATATATACATATCCTCGTGCAAGTCTCAACCAATTCAAGCACGGTCTCAAACAGGCGAGAGCGAAGCCAATCCACAGCTGGTGGTGCAGTTGGCGCAGGAGGTGTATAATACGGATCTGCTGCTGCTGCTGGTCAACAATTTGGCTTCATTTGAGTTCGAGGTATGTAGATACATACTTATCACACACACGTGGGCAAGTGTGTGAAGTGTGCGTAAGCATGTCAACGTGTGCTTTCATTTGAGTTTGAGGTATGTAGGTACATACTTATCACACACATGTGGGCAAGTGTGTGAAGTGTGCGTAAGCATGTCAACGTGTGCATAGAGTACCACCTACGTATGTGCGAAGGCAGAGTATCATGGGTGTAGGTATTCTGTACTGGCGTGCGTACATCAGAATCTGTTCTTCACTAAGCTTGGACTTACTGTCTATGTGTGCTGCGAGTGTACTGCATCTGTTGTGTCAAGCGTAGTGGGCCAATGGTGTGCGCATTTGTGCCATTGCCCGTAAAGGAAGTGATGCACACGCTCTTTGGTGCGTACGCATGTATATATATATACATATATATAAATATATATAGGTGTCGCCAACACTTTCTGTACTGTCACGAACCCTTCCGCAGTATTATCACACTCACTACCACTCTACTTTATTCTGTGAATAAGGCAGTACACCTCTCTATTCGCACATCAATGGCAGTAAAGGATGCTGTGCTCACACTGCCTAAACTTGGTTTCAACTCAACTGTCTAAACTTAGTTTATACCCCACCCATGTCATAGGCGAAGAAGGATGCGGCGCAGATCTTCAACAATCTCTTGCGCAGACAAGTGGGCACGCGCTTCCCCACAGTCGAATACATCTGCCAACGCGAGGCCATTCTCTTTGTGCTGGTGCAGGGGTACATTACACTAACTCTGTCTATGTATAAGTATATATATACATACATGTGTGTGTGAGTTTGATGTAGGGGTACGTTACACCATCTCTGTCTATGGATAAGTATAATATACATGCATGTGTGTGAGAGTGTGGTGCAGGGGTACGTTACACCAACTCTGTCTATAGATATGTATGTATATACATACATGTGTGTGAGAGTGTGGTGTAGGGGTACGTTACACCATCTCTGTCTATGTATAAGTATGTATATACATGCATGTGTGTGAGAGTGTGGTGCAGGGGTACGTTACACCAACTCTGTCTATGGATATGTATGTATATACATACATGTGTGTGTGAGTATGGTGTAGGGGTACGTTACACCATCTCTGTCTATGGATAAGTATGTATATACATACATGTGTGTGAGAGTGTGATGTAGGGGTACGTTACACCAACTCTGTCTATGTAAAAGTATATATATATATACATGTGTGTCAGAGTGTGGTGCACGAGTACGTTGTACTATCTCTGCCTATGTATAAGTGTATATCCATATATGTGAGTGAGTGAGAATGGGAGTGTGGGGCAGGGGGTACGTTACACCAACTTTGTCTATGGATATGTATGTATATACATACATGTGTGTGAGAGTGTGTGGCAGGGGGTACGTTGCACCATCTCTGTCAATGTATAAGTATATATACATACATGTGTGTGAGTCAGTAAGTGAGTGTGTGCGGTTGTTTGTATGCCCTTTTAATGTGTGTATTGCCTGCAGTCGAATACATGTACGAGTGGGTAGGCCTATATGAGGTGAATGGGTAGGACTATGTGGGGTGAGTGCGTGAGGCTGAACTGTCCTGTGTGCCAATCTATAAATAGAAATGAAGTCCCAATGATCTATCATATCAATGAGCTGCGCTTGTAAACCCTTAAGATTTTGCTCGTTCGCGGCCAATGTTGACACAGAGGAGTACCGCACTTCTTGTAGATTAAAAGACTTTCCTATAGAATATCAGACTAAATATTTATTGTGGATTATCGTTTGTGCTGCTTTTCTCTTTATTTTATTTATTATTGCAAACCTGGATCCCATGTTCTCTGTACTTTACTCAGGCCGATACCTTTGCCGCTTCACGGGCACTAGAGCGAACCGACGGACATCACAGATACAAAAGATCAGAAATTTATAACAGTCGTGTGTATGTTGTTCTCATGCCATTGTTTGATGTTGGGCTCATGCCGTTGCTTGGTGTGCTGTGCTTCTGCAACTCACTCAACAGATACGAAAGTGACCAGAACGACATTGCGCTCAACTGTGGGTTGATGCTGCGCGAATGCATTAAACACGAGGCACTCACCAAGATCGTCCTCAACTCATCCCTGCTATTCCAAGTATGTGTGTACATGTTGATAGGTATGTTTTTAC
>NW_014040532.1:213164-227673 GCF_001186125.1 Sphaeroforma arctica JP610
TGTTGATAAGTATGTTTGTACATGTTGATAGGTAAGTTTGTGGATGTTGATAAGTATGTTTGTACATGTTGATAAGTATGTTTTTACATGTTGAAAAGTATGTTTGTACATGCTGATAAGTATGTTTGTAGATGTTGATAAGTATGTCTGTACGTGTTGATAAGTATGTGTGTGTATTGGCCATCCTCAAATCGACTCTGCTATTCCAAGTATGTTTCTATATGTTGATAGATAGGTGTGTATGTCTTTTGGGGGGTGATGATCATTCGCACTTTATCACTGCTACTGCACGCATGCTTCAATATACACAATTGGTATACGTCGACTAGACATACTCGCGTGCATGTAACTTAAGTGTGGCGATGGTATATATTGTTATGTGCGTGTGGGTGTGGTTGTTGAATGCGCAGTATTGCGTCGTTAGGCCACCCGTATAAGTTGTGTACCCAATTCCAATTTATTTCAGCTAAAATCCCTGGTGTTCGAAAATGGGTATGGTGCTGTTTCGGTTTTATTGTACCATACCAATCATGACTATCCTTAGGCTGCTAATTCAAAGGCAAATGTGCGGAACTTTATTGTGTGTGCTCGTGACCCGCCTGTGTACTTCTGTGAATGTACTACCGCATATGTGTGTACGGTAACCGCTGCTTTGCTTCCTGTGGCTGTGATCCGGATAAGCAGTATCGTGCGCATGGGATTGTGCGGCATGGCCTATAGCGAATGCTGCCATGACAGTTGTATGTGGGGGTGGATAAGTGGGCAACTATGGCTCCTGGGCGTTTATTGGTTGACAGATCCAATACCCCATGGGCAGTTGTGTATGTTTGTCCTTGCGTGCTTGTGTACGTCTCATTTGCACTGCTGTCCGTGTGCGAGGCATTCCCCCATGTCTTGGCACATGTGTAGTTGTGCTTGTGATTTGCACATGTGTAGTTGTGCTCGTGATTTGCACATGTGTAGTTGTGCTTGTGATTTGCACATGTGTAGTTGTGCTCGTGATTTTGATGTCCTCCTACGTACTGTAGCATGTATTTCCCCCGTGCACCCAATCTCGGCTCATCCACTCTCGCACACGCCAACCGGTTTATTAATCCCTGCTCAAATACGCGGCGTCTGGGCCTCTGTTTCCATCAACGTAGACATGCGATACACATTCTCGTACGCACTCTCATAACCATGTGATGTGTATTTGCATGTATGCTTGTGCTTACCCCTCTCATAACCATGTGATGTGTATTTGCATGTGTATTTTCATATGTGCTTGTGCTTATCCCGTTCATCCTCATCTGCCACAGTTCTTCACGTATGTCGAGCTGCCCACGTTCGATGTTGCTGCAGATGCGTTTGCGACATTTAAGGAACTCATTACGCGGCACAAGGTGGTGGTGGCAGAGGTGCTTGAGGCTAAATACGAGGAGGTATGCATGCGCACACTTTCTGTATATATGTATAGGTATAGGTATATATATATATATATATATATATATATATATATATATATATATATATATATGTATGTATGCATGTATGTATATATATATATATATATATATGTATGTGTGTGTGTTGTATATGTGTATATGTAGATGTATATGTATATGTATATGTATATGCATATGCATATATATATATATATATATATATATATATATATATATATTTTATATATATGTATATATATATATAAATGTATGTATGTATGTATGTAGATATGTATGCATATATGTATAAATGTGTATATATTCATGTCTGTCAGTATGTCCGTATGTATGTGTCTATTTATGTATGATATATATATATATATATGCGTGTGTAGGTGTGTGTGTGTATATACATACATATACATATATATATGTATGTATATATATATACATATATCTTTGTATATTGCATAATATATATATATATTGTATTTATTTATTATTGAATTTATATAGCGCTTATAGCCATCTGCACCCTTTGCATATTTGTTGGTATTCGGTGCTAAATGTTCCTGTCCTCATTCTTAGGACTTACAGCCATCTATCTTCACATATATATTAAAATTCCGTCCTCAACGCCCCCTGTCTACTTTTATTGTAGTTCTTCAAACACTACGACAATCTGCTGGACTCCAGCAATTACGTCACCAGGCGCCAGTCGTTAAAGGTATGTTGCACGCACGTGCACCGAGTATGGACTGTGACTCTTACACGAGCAAGCTTGTATTGTATGGCTTGGTATCCACTTTGTCTGATATGTTTGCGCTGTTTATAGTGAATCGCTATTCTTTGCATTCGGGGGCTCGCCGCTAAGGTGACGGCGTGGGTTGGAATCAGTTGCTTTCTCGTAGCATCTGCCTGTGTGTAGACTTACTACTACAAATGCTCTGTGGCCCTTATCTCGTACATACCTCCGTGCCTGTTCCACGTCAGCTATGTCACAAGGAAACAACCCAGAGAACGACTACACGTACAAATACTGCCGCGTGTATCAATCTATAGGCGCGAGTTTATGGGCATAAATATACGCCTGCTCATATGTACACACATATATGTCTGTATACATGGACATAAGCGTATAGCTCTGCTTGACCATTTCTGACACCACCCGCACCATTCGCAGCTTCTGGGCGAGATTCTGTTGGATCGGGCCAACTTCAACATAATGACTAGATATATCTGCGGACCGGAGAATCTGAAGCGCATGATGAACTTGCTCAGAAGCAAAAGCAGGAACATCCAATTCGAAGCCTTCCATGTGTTCAAGGTACGATACCGTGCTTTAGGTGCGTATACAGGTCTGCATGTGCCGTACGAATATAGATCACATTTGTTGTATGCCTAAACCTGGGAATCTCGCGAATCTGAGCCTGCTTCATGTTCACTGCATGTATTTGCTATGTTACGAATATAGAACACATCGGCCGTGAATTCGTGCTGAAGCTGGCTCATAGTTCATGGGCGCACGCCTGTCTGTACCAATTGTGTCGGACATGGCGTGTGTATATACTCGGTGGATGCTGTGGTTCGATTCATCCTTGAAAAGTCCTGTTAGGGGCCTGTTCATGCTTTTACCCTACCGTGCATATTCACCTCTACTTCATTTCAATTCTTCTCACTATCTTTACCTGTACTTTACTTTTTTCTTCTTCTCAGGTGTTTGTTGCCAATCCAAATAAGCCCGAGCCTATCCTCAACATTTTGCTGAAGAACAAGGAGAAACTGGTCGATTTCTTGAACAAGTTTCACAACGATCGCACGGGTATGCACATATGTTTGAATGTGTGTATGGGTGTGTATTAGGTGGTAATATTGAGTGTTTAGGTGTATATACGGGAATTGGAGATGTATGCGAGGGTGCTGAAGAGTGCGTATGTGCATTAACAGTATATGTATGACTGATTGCAAGTATGTGCAGGAGTATATTGGGTGTAAATGTATATTGTATGTATATACGGTTTTCACATATAGTTAACATATCGATATACAAAACATGACCAATCACGTGCCCTATCTAATCTTCGTTTACTAACCCACTGTATATACTCGCAGATGATGAACAATTCAACGACGAGAAGGCCTATCTTATGAAACAGATCCAAAATTTACATCCGGCGTCGGCGTCTAATGCCGCCAATCCTGGTGGCAGCAGTCCTCAGCCCGTATAAAGTCCTAATTTTCAACTAATACTATTGGATCAAATGTCCCAATTTCTTTTACTACTCGGGTCAAAAACCAAGTTTTTTGGGCACTTTTTAAATCTGCTTTGCATCAGAAGTGTGTACCTCCGTCCGTGACATACGCAGATGTTTCTGTAGGAATCTCGCGTGTGGGCGGCACTCAATAGAAATTGCATTGTTCGTGTGGAAGCGATGATCTATCTTGTAGGTACCCTTGTTTAACAGATTTTGAAAGCAAAGAGTATCCGTAGCCAACTCTGAGGAGCATATTAAATATCTGGTGGATTTTGACGTAGTAAGCAACCCACACAAGGTCGCAAAACATACTTGCGCACAGATGTTCGGTCAAGAATGGTCTCCTGTCGTTTAAGCTTTAAAGAGGGTTACACGTCTCAGCATCTCGATCTATGGACAATGTCGACTATGTCTGGTTATTTTTTAAATTTTATACGGGCCTTTTCGATCTATAGGTATCGACTGTCTGGTTCTGTTTTCAACTGTAAGGCCTCTCGATCTATAGATATCGAATATGTGTGTTTCTGTTTTTTAACTGTACAGAGGCCTCTCGATCTGTAGATACCGACTATGTGTGGTTCGATTTTTTAACTGTACAGCTCTCGATCTATAGATATCGACTATGTCTGGTTGTATTTTAAACTGTAAGGCATCATGATTTATGAATATCGACTATGTTCGGTTCTGTTTTTGAACTGTAAGGCATCTCAACCTATGAATATCGACTTTGTCTGGTTCTGTTTTGATACAGTATGGCCTCTATGCAAATGGACTATGTCTAGTTCTCTCATGTTTCTGTAAAGCCTCTCGATCTATAGATGTCGACTATGTCTGGTAGTGTTTATAACCGTAACGCCTCAAGACCTATGGACATCGACTATGTCTGGTTCTGTCATGGCATTGTGATGCCTCTCGATCTAAAGATATTGACTTAATGTAATTCCATCTATGGATATCGACTATATTCGGTTCTGTCATGGTGCGGTAACGCCTCTTGATCAATAGGTATCGACTATGTCTAGTTCTGAATTTAACTCTAAAGGCATCTAGATCTATAGATCGACTATGTCTGGTTCTGTCATGGCATTGTTATGCCTCTCGATCTATAGATATTGACTATGTTCGGTCCTGTTTTTTAATTGCAATGCACTTTCATCTATGGATATCGACTATATTCGGTTCTGTCATGGTGCGGTAACGCCTCTTGATCAATAGGTATCGACTATGTCTAGTTCTGAATTTAACTCTAAAGGCATCTAGATCTATAGATCGGACTATGTCTGGATCTGCTTTTTAACTGTAAGGGTTTTGTAAGAAATCTGAATCTATGGATATCGACTATGTCTGGTTCTATCTTGATACTGCAAGGCCTTTTGATCAATGGATATCGACTCCATTTGATTCTATCATGTTTCTGTATTAAAAGCCTCTCGATCTATAGATATCTACTATGTCTGATTTTTACTTCTAGTTGCAAGGCATCTTTATTTATGCAAATCAAATATGTTTGGGTCCACCTTGTAAGTTGGAAGCCTAATGGGCGCAACACGAATAATCCAGTTTTGTTGCTCGAGCACAATGTTACATGCTTCCGTTCCACCATGTTTATATAATTGTTGTTGTGGAATGCAGTATGCTATCATAGAATATGACAGTTTTCAGTTCGGAAGAAGTTTGCATTTATATAAACCTGCCTTAGGCTACAAAAGGCGTATGCGTATTCTAATCATTGCATTCGATATAATTGATTGAGTTACAACGAAGAGAATTAGTTGACGTGTACTGTGGGGCCCTTCCACTCGTTGTCGTTGAAGTTATTACCATGTTGTCCAGCGAAATCGTATAGACTTAGTCAGTAATCATGTTGGATAGTTATATTATCCCTGAAATCGTATAGACTTAGTCAGTAATTATGTTGGATAGTTATATCTTCATCAAACACAACCTTGCCGTCAATTCGATGCCCGTGGACCAACGAGACCCTACAGTATAGAAAACCAACAGGTGTTGCAAGACTGTTCCCTAAGATACCATACAACTCAATCTTGCCATCTTCATGGTGCATTTTGGTAGCTACGGCAACACCATTCGCTCAAATTGGCGTAACATCCTTCCTTGATATCCAGAGGACATACGGCCCCAGTGTGTGCTAACGTCATCGATAGCTTCGTTGTGGAAGAAATAACCTTCGAGCACCATCTCTGAGAATACCTTGCACGTTGTTAACATCACCTGAGTGCCATCTCACGTCAATTCATTCTATATAGACGGCACAGCCACCTGAGTGCTTGCTGGGCATTCACCAGGCTCATTGTGACCCTATAATTGCAACCGTCAGTCTCAAAGCCACGAGTGCAGAATCGTGATTTTCACCTCAAGATAGCCCACTTCCCGAAATCAAAACTCGCTTCCACAACGGCCATCGCACCGCTGCAGCCTGATTGTGAACTCGATTGGTTCGTCGATTTTGTTCATACCAGCAAGGTAGATGATATCGCCATTTCCGGCCTTTTGAATTGCATATGACAAACTGTCGCAGCACCTATTATTCACAACACGGTACCACTGCTTCTCATAATCGGATTTTCACTTTCGACTTTCTTCTTCAAACATTTAATGGTCGCGGGCTAAGGGGTACCGGGTGAACATTTTCAGTACTTTTTCTGACGTTACCGCACATAGTACATCGGCAACAATGCTGGTAATATAGGTACATATTTATGATAGCATCACACTGGAATAACATTTCATAGTTTTTATGGCGCATTTGAAAGGGGAGGTTGAGGAATCGTAATTGGAAGAGTTTGGCGCTGTTATGATAAGAGTCTTGCATCGAACTTCAGTGATAAGTATAGTTATATGACAGCTTGGACCACTACTAAAGTATCAAAAGCAATGATATTAGTATCAATGCTGAAGAACAGCTGAATATCCATTAACTATTGCACGGCCGTGGATATTCATTACTTTAGCAAAAGAGTTCGGTAAACTTGTGAAGATCGCAGTTTTGTAAGGCAGCACAGTTTACCAGTGAAAATTCCAAAACCTCTAACTTCTTAACCTGTCAAGTGATATGATATTCAACTAGACTCTGTAACGCCGAAGGGGCAAGTGGCGCTGCAGAGAGAGTTGTCGAGGGTAGCACTGAACTACTCACAGCATTTGATCTAGTCTAGCAGCGATACTTAGTGAATTTAGCTGCGGTAGTAGTCAATGTTGTACCGATCACTGGTTGCGGCTACAGTGGAATTTACGGGAGCGGTGTTTACAGACGCAGTTGAGCTGGCAGGATTTGAAGCCGTGGTTGTCGCGGCGGTTGTATGTACAGGCTGACAGGAGTAATTTGTTGTCTGCCTAGTCTTCAAAGTAGCTGACAATGTGAATGTGGATGCCGCGCTTTTTATTGTAAACGCTGTGGAAGCCATACCAATTTCTGAGTAGCGACGTATTGAATACCAACAACTTAAACCTGTAAACCGTAGGTGATGTCGATGTCGATGCCGATGCTGATGGCACTGGGGCAGCGGCTTGAGAGGCAGCAGACCAAGCGGTCGCTAGGTGGCGCAACCGACTGAGTTGGCGAGCAGGATGGCAAGGCCACAGTTGATTGCAATGCAGATTTGAAGGCACTGGTGATATTGATTTCGATAAGGACTGCGAAAGACACAATCGGAGTTGTGGGTTGCGACGGTGATTGAGACGGGAAGAAAACTATAGATTGCGACGGAGACTGCGATGAAACTGGCGACGCTGATTGAGTAGCAGCGACTACTGGTGCCACGGCAGGCGCGATCCTTTGAAACTGCTCACTATGTCCTATTCTCTGCTTTCGATTTAATTTCGATGTCACCAGTTCCGAGAGAAGAAACATTGATAAACACCTCAGTATGGTACTTCGCAATCATAACATACAGCGCATATCGTTCTGAGGGTCGGAAATTTAAGCAGGCGATCATGCGTGATTACGCAACACAGCACGCCTCAACTACCACCACTTAGAATCTGTCAAATCTATACTTTCTGCTTGTAGGATGGCTGGCGCTTTGAAAATGGTCGTAAAATAGGTTCATTGTGGAGTAGAGATCCGGTGAGCAAGGCCAATACATGAACGTCAAAGAAGTCACCATCGATATTGCTTAAGCTGAGTGCGACCGCCAAGAAGCAGCAGGCTATATCGGTCAGGTTTCCGAGATCAAAGCCTTCTATATTTATGACTTGTTTGCACTCGCGAAGTCGGGTAATAGAGCCAGGACAATGGATATAGTCACCACAGGTAGCAACCTGGCCGATAGCATAAAACTGACACCAGTCTCTTCACAGTGCCAATGCTATCGGATTCGACCACTGCCCTAGCAGCAATACGACGCAGACTGGCAGCTGCAAGCCGATTGGCCAGCAGCACTCGCTCAACGTCCGGGAGCTCCCAACTATGCGGTGGGATTATGGGGTGTTCCCTCGCCTAGACTAGGGAGTCTGATGAAGTACAACTGAACCTTCGATTCTATACAAACAATGGTCTCTGATTCTGAAGCAAATTTCACAGCAATATTTAATGGGAACCTCGCGCACTATGATGAAATTGCTTAAATACTGGCTTATCACAGACGATGGGACAAGGAGGTATGCCTGCTAGTGTTCCCCGGGATCAATGATGATAAACGTGCTTCGCCGGTTGAATTCACAGTAAACCCTGGCAGTATCGATTTGCACCCTGTGAATCAAAGTTCAATGGTGACCAATTATAGAGCCTGGCGAGTTTCACTAAGCCATAGACCTGGCCGAATCTTTGGGCGTTCAACTACCACCGTGGCGATTCGTGGCTGTTTCCGTCGACCTACGACCTTGGGAGGTGTCGATGTCTTTTCATACCAAGCATGGTTCAGTCTCAACGGCATCGCTGCTGGCATCGCTAGACAATACGATATCAAAACCAATCGTTATAAACGTATTGTGCCTGCACTGTTGCTACCAGTATATCGACCTGCAGCTCCGCGCTCCGATGCTATCAACCACGCTCAAGGAGAATATGAATCGTCAGCAAGCTAAAACCCATAGTTATGCGATGATTATATAGAGCGAAGCCGTGACCGACGTAAACAGCTCAGCCCACATTGCGGTTACAACATTCGCAACAGGGCGAATAACTATGTTTTGTTTATGGTGGTTGGGCATAAGCCGTCTTCCGCTGCATGTGCCCTCGTATTTAACCTATGAATCAATTCAGCCCTTTGCCTGTGGGTTTCAGTCCCGTTCGACAAGATGATTTACACCACACTCGTTGGGAGAAAGCGCCACAACCGTACAGCCAACGCGTTTGCTTCACACGGCCGATTAATATACATGGAAGTCGTCGAGCTCTTGTCGTGACATCTCAAGCCTGCATTCGAGTTCATCGGTCATATAATACTTCGGTGCTACTCTATGATCTGCCCCAGGCCAGACTGAAATAGTACATAAGCGCAGCACAAGCAATTTCGGGCTGAAAGTCAATTTCACAGCTGCTGGTATTCTGTCACATCTTGTTGATCCTCTGACATCTCACTCATATCGCAGAGGTTTTGTGGCTAGCGCAGTATCACTACATCGTGATGGGAATTGCGTTAAGTCATATGTTGCGGATATAATCCTACAAAGGGTACCTTGCTTCTATGGGCACTACGGTGGTTGAAACCACAAATAAAATGGTCGCAGAATTTAATATGCTATTTATGTCTTATCATCGTGCATGGAATGACGTCCGTGAATTTATGGTTATCACTGATTATACTATCCCTAATAATACTATCACTGATTGCAGAATTCCAGACTTACAAGGCATTCCTTCAAAATAGGTTTATCTTGCTTTTCTACGGGGTATGAAAGCGAGGAAACAGAAGGTCCACTGAACAGTCTGTTTATCTCACGTCCCACCCGCCTCTCCTTTTTTTTTATCTGTTCAGCTCTAAACAGGGCTCGAAGGAGTACCGATACGGTTTATCGTGGAAGAGATAGGACATCAGGAATAATACGCATATTTACGCATGAATTGGAATTTAAAACGTTCATATCAAACATTCACAACTATTAAAGGAATTTCCTTTTATTCATAGAGTTTAGACCGCGGTCCACGCAGAGACGCACATGCCTTTAAAAAGAATAAAAAAATGTAGAAAAGCCACTGCGGCCATCCATGGCATTCGATATAAAGCAGCATATCTCGTTCGAAAGTTAAGTACTACTTAATATTATCCTCTAGAGGCTGCTTAATGCTTATCTTGTAGAATGCGATTATGTATATTTTTACACATACGAGGGTTGTTGAGAGCTGGAGGCATTAGAAGTTGGTGGTGTTTGATGCATTTTATCAGATCAGGTCGGTACCGATTACAACTTGCACTTTGCGCGGCCGCGTAAGTTTATGGGCATTGATTGTTATTGATTGATTAAGCTTACTAGTGCTACTTCGTCAATTGATTAAGCCTGGTAGTGTACTACTTCGTCAATTTTAAACAATCAGTGTTGTGAAATAAATCTAGTGCAGCAATTGAGATACTCAACCTATTTGCCAGCATAGTATGCCCTACAGGTTTTAGTGAGTCACGCTCTCACTCTACAGTGCGAGTGTGGTACTGCTAGCTGTCCAGTTTCCGTGACCTTTTTCAATCACTTTAAAACCTACGATTAGTAATGCTGCTGCATATTGTGCAATACCTATACCAGGGTTAATCTTGAAACTGCCCACTGTGTCCTGATACTCCTTTTTTTTCTGCTTTCGATTGAATTTCAATGTCACGAGTCCCGAGAGAAGAAACATTGATCAACACCTCAGTATGGTACTTCGCAATAATCGACATGCAGCACATAATATTCTGAGGGTCGGAAATTTAAGCATCCATTCACGAACAATGGTTTCAGTTGAACCGACAGAGTAATGAAGTTTGCTATCAAAATGACAATGTACACCCCTACTTACTCAGATAGTGCTTCATTGATACCCGAATGCTCGGAACTGTTGTGGCAGAGTTCCAAACTCAATTCCCCGCCCCGATTTGGTAATGTAGTAGCTATATGATCGTGAGCGTTCATTCCGACACTCATACTACAATCGTCATATAAAAGAGACTTTTTTTTATCTAAAAGTGACTAAAAATGCACACTTGCGTGTTTTGATGTAATGATCAGTGAGACTATATTGAAGCTTGTCCATGCCCTACACAGCACTAGCTGGCCTCAATAGTAAATATGACTGCATACCCCCTCATCATATGGCTATGTCTTGACCAACAAACACCCGACTTATAAAGTACTTAGGTCGAATCATATCAACGATATTGTTGCGATAGCAGGCGTTTCTCATTACAAGTGCACCTAAGTCAGTCGTGTGCGTCCGTGTATAATGCGAGCGTTCCGTTGGCCACTTCATCCGAACTGTGGTTACTAGTCGCCAGCAACGACTGTAGAAACATTCTAGAGACTGTTGCGGTATTGCGACTATCACGACAAGCATTCCTACGCCCCCTCATCATAGGACGAAACACCACACTGCTTAGCGTGAAAAATAGGATATTATGCAATCAGTATAGGCGCTACCGAATGTAATATAACATCAAATATGTGCTTAAAATGTTTTGAGTCTGCTAGGATAACACGTGAGTTACAACCCCGATGGTGATATACTCTTATTTGAAGGTGACGATACCCGCCACGCAGTACAAGTATGCATGGACCTCCAAACGTAGTACACGAATTGGAAGATCTTGAACATTTATAATCGAGCTAATCAAAGGCGACTGGGTGTCAACAGACCACAGAGATTCATTCAGACACAAGCAAAGCCAAATCACTCCAGAATACCATACGGGTATAAAACCCCCCAAGTGACCGAATACAAATACTGTCGTTGAATGGGCGGTACAAGTGAACCGTAGTTCCAATTGCCTACCTATGAAAAACAGAACAAAGACCGCAACTACTCCGCCGATCAGAAATTGAAGCTGTAGGGAGGACGCGAGCATGCAAAGGGTATAGAAATACAACAGGATGAGTAACGGGACTGAGTTTGAGGATACAAGACGAATTTGAAGCCAATTCATCCAACAAACCAGTACACTCTGCAGAGCCGCATACTGTCAGCTGTACACCCCCGACTTGTTCACCACAGAGGTTTGTTCCTGATGATATGCCGATAGCAGTGTGGATAGCAGGCGCTAATATAAATACATAAACCAATCAGATCGAGGGGTTGGCAACCCAGCCATAGGCCTTCACACACTAGACCTTAACATAGACGGCACAGACCCGCTTCAATTAAATGTGTCGTTCGACTGTATGCATCAGAAAGATGCGAGTGCTAGTCAGTCCATCAGACACTTTGCAGAGAAAGATGAGATGGACAGCCGCGTGAGAATACAGTGCGACTACAGAGGCCTGCCAACTCCGCCATGAACATAACAAGCGGAGTGACACTTTTCATAACGTATCCGAGTCAGATATACACATTGTGAGCCGGCAAACACTCAGAAACACTACATAGTAACACAAGCAATGTCTGTATACCACAGCGGTGCAATTAGGAAACGCCAGAGATCCACGGGCAAATAGAAAGGCAAGATCTAGCGCACGAGACGCTGAACATACCCTGATTTTCTGCCACCACATTTGTCTTCGCACTCGGTTGGACCCACTTCGGAAAGCTTCTGCACCCTCCATTAATCCCTCTGTATAGTTTGGGACCAAACGATGCCAATAAGTTTCGGTCATACTAAATAGCAATGCCGAGATGCACAATAGGTATAACATTTAAACATAGGTCTCCTTATCATAAAAATAATGTAGGTTCCCCAGAGAGTCAATCGCTATTTAGGTACAGAAATACCACATCCTCGCCACACTCATGGAGAGGAATATGCCGCTTAGTGACACACAGGCACCACGTGCACGTACGTCCTTCTCGTAACATTTGGCACAGAAGAAACACACCAAATCGACATATGTCCAGTACGGCCGTGTAAACGACTCACAACTGGCGACAACATCACACCATTAGACTACGCAATGTACAAGACAGAATATGTGTATTGTCAGCCCATCTCAAAGGATGATAAAAATATATATTTTCTCGGGAACAACGTATATAGTCAGCCCATATCAAAGGATGATAACACTATATCGTTGCTCGTGAACAGAATACCTATGAAGCGGTGTAAATGTGATGCTGTGGCAGTACAACATGTAGCCAATAGCTAGGTACGCATACCTGATCTCTCCTCAATTTGTTCCAACCTATCGCCCCGATCTAATACCTTCCCTGTAGGTGTCATAGTTTACCAGAACAAGAGAAAACAGGTCAGAATTTTATCTGCGGCAGAACAGTGAGTGTACCGTTTGTTTAGCTTTGTAGAGACAGGTAACACATGTGCAAGTATACAAGAAAGACAAGGAATAAACCTTTATGTCAGCAGATTCAAGGGGGTGTAAAGTAAAATAAAATCCCGAACTGTCTAACAACTTTACCTACCAAGAAGAGCTATTTCTAAGCCAATGGGCGAAGCAACCCATGACCAGAGTACAAAAAGACAGTCATGATTACGCACATACCAATATTGTCTTTCATGACATCCACAACGGAGTCCACTCCCCGTTGCACTCGATTCATCCCACTCATACTTCTGTCGGTATCTCTAAACGACAATAGGTCGAACATAGAGGCGAGTGAACATCAACTATACTTAAAGAGCTTGAGGTGCTTATATACGTATCCCTAAACAGTAACAGATCAAACATACCCTGTGATCGAACTCAACACGTGAGGAATATATTGATTCGTCAGTACTAAAGCGCAAGCAAGCGAAAACCATTCAAAAACACACTTCTGAATACTACAGTCAGCCGGTCTGCGGGTGACTGTTGGCAGCTAATTAGCATACTTCCGAATACACGCACATTGTCTGGAGTCGAAATAGCTTAAGCGCCAGCACCACAGATATGAAAGATTTACAGAAATGATTGCCCCCCACACACCACAATCCAATTATACAATCACTATTCGACCCTAAATAGCACAATACTATTCGATATATGAATCTGTGTGAGCTCCTTTGCTCAGTTTCGGCGCTACAATAGCACGACTAGAGCACTTGTGCAACCTGGTGCAAAAAAGGCTTTTCCTACGTATACAATGCGACTTTCTATGTCACATGACAGACGCTACTTAAACTGTCAACTCATCGGTATACTCACAATTTGCGACATGCCGTGAACATAAAGGTAATACCATAGCATCACAGATGCTACCTTTATGGGGTAGCCTATCATACAGTCCACCCAATCATCATCAAATGACAAGATTCCACACACACCACCTTCAGGATGAGCAATTACAAAGCACCTCACACACAGGTTAGGGCGTGAAATTTCAGCACTACACAACATACATTTGACAAGCATGACATACAAAAGGGGATCATCGTCACTATCCTCTGCATCTCCGAATAAATCATCCTGTGTGGGGAGAGTGAATGAGCACCAGATGGACACGCAATGATGAGATATACGCGTTTTGTATGCCGGAAATTCGAGGATTTCAGCCATGTAAAATTTAGTTCAAGTTAAAGAAACATTGCAACAATAAACCTAAAAAAAAGAAAATATATACAATCAGACCCCTTCGATTCTCGCCAAGAATTCAAAATAGGAACACTATCGGCTATTTTGATCCGAGTGCGCGACAGAACAAATAACAAAGGCACACACACACCGTGACCAACCCTCCATTCTCAACCAAATTAATTTAAAAAAAATCACTCCGTAGCAGAATCGCCGACTCAATGTATACCAACGAAGTATAACTAT
>NW_014040531.1:0-6069 GCF_001186125.1 Sphaeroforma arctica JP610
GTTTATTGATAATTTTTTTCTATAATCCTTTACTAACCATATTGTATCATCTGTACTCTCCACGATCAGGATGGGAACGGCTCTGACACCGAACCGTGCGCTCACATGGAGTTGAAGCACGTCAGCCTTGCCGATAGCGCTGCAATAGCTGTCGCTGCATCCAATCATTCTCTGACAGAGTTGCACGGTATGTTTTTTTAACACTAACCAAGTGTGATTTCTCCGCTGGATGTGCTCATGTAGCAGTTGCCGAGTGTTATGTTTGGAAGCGCACGAGTCGAGTTATTGAGATGCACCTATATCATTCTCATACGAAGTTGCACTACAGATTTAGCGAGAGCTGTTGGAGGTGCTCTCCACGGCCAAGCTCCTGCGCAACTATGTGATTGTGAGTCATTTAAACATGTGTTCGTTTCGAGCTAGCACACAGCCCTGTGTATGGTACTGTATCTTCATCTAGATCTGTTGTCCGTGCCGGTATTCGCCTGTATATTCTCATCACATTGCATCGCCTCGCCCGGCCTTCTCTCCCCAGCTTTGATCCTTGAAGCGCTGATTATACACAAGGGATCGGCGCACGTGGACCAGATCTGCGACCACGTGTCTCTCACGTGGGGCTCCTTGCGCAAACGCGATGGCACACCGTACGCCGTAGACTGCCGGAGGGCGGTCAACTCGTCGCTGCTCAAAAGGTGACTCAAACACTCAAGACACTACTGTGATATTAGTGATGTGTCATTAGTGTTCAACAGTATGCCTGAGTGTGCGTAGGGAGATTTATATCGTGGCTTGTTATATAAGAGTGTTAGTTAAAATAGGTTAGGCGTGAGTGGAATAAGGCTTTGCGTTCACGAACTGGGGCGGAGATGGATGGATAAGTGTGTGTGTAGAGTGCTTTGGCAGAAACAAGATAGCCACCTAATGAAGAGGTGAGGTACATTGGAGACTGATCAGAGATCTGTATTTTAGTGCAGTGTTGAGTGGGTATGAAAAATGGGGAAGCAACCAGCCCAGAATTAAGTCGAAATAATTTACTGAAACGTGCCTAAAATGAGATCCGAAAACTGTTTGTACTACTACTCACCTTTCCTCTGCACAAGGTACACACATACTACAGTAACTGCCAATTCTCATACTGTTTCCCATGCTCACTCTCAAGCACTCACATGTTAACTTCCCTCAACTCACACCCCTTTTTCACCCATCTGACCACGCCCTTTTTCCTGCTCATCATGGTGTTTCCATCAGCTGCAACGACGCACCTCTATACAAAAGACAGCATTTTCACAATTGGGTGTTGACCACGCATGCGAAAGCCGTCCTTGCGGAGAGCGAAGTCGATCTGTCCGATGTCAAGTTTGTGTCGCTCGGAAACGGACAAGATCAATTCAAAAGTATGTAGACAACCGACAAGGCGTATGTGTTGAGCATAGCTCGTGAGTATATGTGTGTATACAGTCTGCAGTTGTACATATATATTTATAATTTTACTATAACTACTACAGTTATACTATAGTTTTACTACAATTGTACTATACTTTTGCGACCACCTTCTGGAGCCCGCTCGCGGTTGATTGTGCGCATGCAGATGGAAATACTGACCCTACCTTCATCCAGAAACCAAAGCTTTAGCACGAGGCGCTGAAAGGTATCCAATCAGGCCTCCCAATGCTACATCACATGTGCCGTATGAGTATACCGTCCATGCCCTATCTGCGTAGCAATTCTGCAAACGAACTGTTACAACTGCGCCAGATGATCAAACGCGAGCTTTCACATCATCCAGTCAACCGAATAGATCTGCGCGTATGCAACTACGCCCACAGAAACCATCGCCATCTGCCCGCACGGCACGACCACACCTGCACATATTTACGGCAGTGTCTGACGATACACATCCAAATCACCAGCCAGCCATCGTTCTACTACGCTCTGCATATATCATCTATTCACAGAACATATTTATATCTATTCACAGAACGCCCACATCAAACCAGCCATCGTTCTACTACACTCTGCATATATCATCTATTCACAGAACATATATCATCTATTCACAGAACGCCCACATCAAACCAGCCATTGTTCTACTACACTCTGCATATATCATCTATTCACAGAACGCCCACATCCACCCATACCCTACAACAGTGCCCGACGATGAACTGTCGCCGTACGAACCGCCGAGCCGTCCCGAAAGCGCTGCGGGGCAGAACACACCCGCAGACAACGTTGTGGCGTCTGACCGCATACGTGACGATACGTATGAGTGGCCCAGGGTGGAGTCTGAGGTGGAGCACGACACGGAGAATGACTTGGCGGCTGCTATGGATCTGACTGGTTTGCAATGTATGTATGGGTTTGTACATGTGCTCGTTGATGCGTATACATATAGGCGTTTTCAGTTGGGGACGTATAAACGTTTTCAGCTGGCGATGGGTAGGGGTAGGATTGAATGTAGTGTGGGTGGCTCTGGTGCAGACTCGATACTGTGAAGCTAGGCGATAGTGAGCGTAGTATTTGGCAAGCACGTTGCAACAGTCGGATTTCCATTTTTTGTGTGTGGTCGATTTGTTCCTTTTTTTTGGGTGGTAGAGTATTTGCCAGTGGGCAGTGAGCATATTACTGTAGTGGGACCGGGTCTGCCCAACTCCACCATGCAGAACACTCCCAGGTTAGAAATAGCACCTGCAGCCTGATTCATATATTTGCTGGCTTGCTGATACCTACTAGTCTACCTTTGTAACATTGACTGGTTTGTATCGGGATCTGCGCCGCCGGTACGAGTGATGGTTGTGCATGTAGCTAACGCGCAAGCTCATAACGTGACGATCGTATCCTGTATGACAATGCCGCGTTCGTTGCGGTGTGTGATTACGGTGTGTGGTTACTTGTAGCATCATCAATATTGTGCTGGGGCCGAAAGCACTCATCACAAGGCTGCTGTATTTGACTCACCCCCACATGTCTTGTTTTTGCGCACCAGTGATACTGCTCCGAGTACTCGGAACGATTGAAGAAGGGAAAGGCATGCACATCGAGGACATACATTACCGAGTGGGACCGGTATGTCTGAATCTCCAATTGCACGCCCTCGCAGTGGCATGAACGCCGGTCTGTTGTGATGGCGAAGCAAGCAGTTCATATACATGTGTGTGGTGTCTGCCACGCATAGCGGGTCGCTTTCTCGAGGGCATCGACAGCCCCATGCGCGCGGGGGGGAGTAGCTCCATTGTATTTGCCTGCAGCTTTACAGTTGTCATGTGTTCGCATCATGACATTCTCATGTTCTGGGTATGTGTCTGTGTTGCTGAGTATTCGCCATCATATAATTGAAAGTGGTTGAGTTTTTCCCATTAGACGATCAGTTCGGCTTTTGATCTGCGGCGTGGGTTCGCCAGCGTGCTTCACTCGCAAGAGTCGCAAGCAGGTGTGGATTTAGGCTCAGCAGATACTAATGTCGTTTGAACAATCGCGTCACTCGTTCGATAGATGTCTGCTGTGCAATGTGTTGGGTATGCACACTTGGCATGGTTATATGTTTCAGAATCAGGAAGTCACCTGTGTATGACCTGTATGCTGTGGGTATGTAATCTATCAACCGGATGCACATCTTGCCCATTGACTATACCCCTCTAATTTTTCAGAGCGCTGGAGGTTATCGACCAACCCTTGAAACCACATCTGAAGCTCACAAGACATACTCGAAGCCTACTCGAGCTCACGGCAGAGTGTCTAACTAATGCCACTATACACTCTTCCCTCTCGTCACCAACAGCACTTTGTGAATCTCAAGAAGAAGAATGGAACCATGTACTCGGCTGAAACAAAGAGGGCCACGATATCGAGTTTAACCAACAATCCCAGCCCACCATTCTTTGTCAAGATCAACAAAGACCCCACAAAATGGATTCTAGCTCCCGCTGGGGTATGTGCTTAGCGTGCGTGCGTTGTTCTCTAATTGTGTGTGGTTGATTTGATTTGTACTGGGGATAGCTTTGGCCGTCCATGTCGTATAATGTACGGGCAGTGATTAGAGTGTTGTAGTGTCCGATTTTGCCTATCACAGTCCAAGACGAGCTGGTATGCATGCTGATCTTATGCGTTTGTATTCCGAACTTATCGCAGCTTGAGAAATTGGCGTTATATAAAGTACAGGCCGTAAAAATGCGGGCGAGAAAAAGGTCACAAAGCGACTCCAATAACGAGGAACCAGACACCAAATCAGACGTAGAGTCAGAGACTAGCAAAGTGGATGCACCCACCAAGGTAAACACCAAGGCCACGGGTCATACTGAGAACAAGGCAGACGCCATCAGACGGAGCACCTCACCAACAAGCGACACACCCAGCAAGAGGCAACGCAAAACGTGATCGCGAGCCTTTGCACACACTACTGAAGGGTAGCCTAGGCGTGACGTAGATACTGTAGGAACGCAGCAATGGCATGCACATCGCGTATGTATGCGGATTTTAGCTTTGATACATACTATATGACGAATTATCATATCGGCAAGCGCAGTCGCGAGTCGAAAGTATACAAGATTCTAAGAGATGGACTATAGACAATCCGCCAAAGAAACGCAAATCGATATGAGTCATAACATAGCCTTCTAAATGAACAGTTATAACAGCTGTATTACACAATACCATCGACTGGGCTGATAGTATGACTCGTGGCGGATGCGAAGACTGAAAATTACTGCTTGCTCACGCACCGCGAAGGCAGCAGTGGTGACAGACGTTCAAAGACAGCGAATAAAAACCAAGTGCAAAGCAGCGAATAAAAACCAAGTGCAAAGCAGGACAAATGGAGCGTGTTTAGTTGTTAATCTGTCATGAGAGTGTGCACATATCGTCTACAATTCGTATCTTTCCTCATGGCGAATCCATTGCCATCGAAGGCCCCGCTTCATACTATTGCACTGCAGGGTAAACCATATATGGTACTCTCCTCAGGTTTAAATCCATCGAACGTCATCATGCCTCCGATGCAGCCTGGCACCGATATAAACGAAACCTCGTGGCAAACAAACCATAACAAGCGGATGCAAATACAGCCAATTGTACGTAATGGACTGGTGGCACGTAGTTGGTGGTTCAGCCTGGTACAGAGATAAACGAGACCTCGTGGCAAACAACCCATGACAAGCGGATGCAAATACAGCCAATTGTACGTAATGGACTGATGGCACGCGGTTAATGGTTGTGAAGGAACGCTCGGCGAGTGCATTGCGACATGCTGCGATCAACCCCCGTCAAACTAAACACCGTAGCACAACATATCTTGCACTCCCGTGCGGCCCAGTCTGCCGACCACTCTAGCATGTTGTGGGAGTTTCAGACTATGGGGAGGCTGTAACGCATCCACGGGGTTCACTAGCAGAGGAGGTGTATGGCGAACAGACAGAAAGTGTCACGGATCAACCAGTGATTGTGCTGAGAGATGCGGAACAACCAGTGACTGTGTTGAGAGATGCAGCCGTTTTGACCCATCAGTATTGTAAACGGCGACCGTGGCTTCCATAGGTCCAAAGCCATCGCGAGCTCCTGCCCCTACTGCGGCACCGCACAAGATCCCACATATAAGGCCGGTCTTAGGCCCAGTTCCACCGACGGCCCCTAAGCTTGCAATGCAAACCCCAAGCCTCATATGCACAAACGTATTGCAAGTTTTCCATGAAATTTGGACCCAATATCATAATATCTCAATGCACTGACAACGGAGGTGTACGGCATATCAGCAGAAAATCGCAGCGGAACAGAAAAATATTGCGTTCCAAAATGCTTCGAGCCGTACGTAATACCTCCAATTCGCGCAACTGCCACTCAGGCCTGTTATGAACTTTTTCTGAAATTAGGAACCAATATAACACACTCTCAATATACAGACAAAGGAAGTGTATGTCGTACCAGCAGAGATTGCAGTGGAACAGAATAAGCTTGCGTCCCGTAATGCTGCGGATACCAACTAGGAAATCAACGGCTGCCCCAGACAACGTTAAAATTCAGGTGTTGCAAGAAGTTGTGTTGATGTGCTGCGACTGGATTTGCTAGCTGGATATATAT
>NW_014040531.1:9352-12778 GCF_001186125.1 Sphaeroforma arctica JP610
TGCACACAAACACATACACAACACTACACACACATATATATATATAATAAAAATAGAAAAAATATATATACAGATATATAAATAAATATATATATAATATAATATATAAATTTATAAATGTTGTATTTATAGACATACATAATATACATACATATATATATATATATATATACATATATATATACATACAAACATACATGCATGCATATATATATATATATTAATATATATATTAGATACATGGAGTAGATACGTGTGTTTCTGGGCGCGTCTAAACAATATATATATATATAAATATAAATGACAGGAGCCAGTCGTGTTCGTACATCTGTATATACATATGTACATCTCTGATACACGATATCACCCAAGGCCACCTCTTTAAACTGACGACAGTGAGGTTCTGACGCGATGATCTTAGATGAACTCTGGCGAAATAATTCTCAAGAAAGTGTGCATAAGCCTATGGGGTTCTTTCCTTATCGAATATAATATAGATATCAGGCTTGAATGTAGTAGTTAGGTCATACCTCAATCAGCCGTTTCGTATCTGCATCCGATCTAGCTGAGTAGAATTTGAAGGCCAGGAGCAGAGAGCACCCTACGACATATTGAGAGTTGTAGCCAGTCAATCTATTGAGAGTTGCAACGAGTGACTAGCTGAAAGCCATCAGTTTGGGTTACATCATACCGTATAGTTGATCACGCATAAATATAGATTCAATACCCTCCTTCGTTCTACATCATGCGCGCCCTTGTCGGGTGCTCAGAACAGTCAGATATAAATGTCTGTAAGGCCATCAACCAGTTCAAAGCGAGAACACGGTTCACGGTTGGCACGTTGTTGTGTTCTTCAGGGATAGTCAAGCCATTCATTGCCAGTGGCAAGCCCGCCCAGCAACTGCCGACTCTCTTATACACCATACACAGTTTGTTCTTCACTATTCGGCACGTTCGTTCTCAGAGTTCAATCGAAAGGTCTTGCAAATACAACCGTCTGCGCATAACGTGATACAAATATACAGGCCGACATACCAGCCAAGACTTTCCGATTGGCTTTGTTGACAGCGCCTTTCTCTATCAGGTGCTCAAAGTACAGGTGGCTCAGGGCTACTATCGCAAGCTCGCCGTTGATTGCATCCAACACGATCTCCGTCAGCGCCATTTTGAGACTGCCCACAACGAATGCAATCGCGTTAGACATTGGTACTTGAACAAAGTTTTCGTTCGAGGCAATGACCAGGAAGGTGGTACACACAGCACATGTCAACGACACGACCACGCACACCTCGCTATATAAGTCCACTTTTTATAATATACACGCGCTTGGGAGCTATCGCTGAACGAGAGATTTTGACTCCTCGCATCAAGAACAACACCAATGCGCACACACTCGCCCCCCATCCAATACCTTCTCATTTTACTATGCGCATCCACTCGCCCCCCCCATCCCATACCTTCTCATAAAACCCTAAAACACACTCTCCCCCCATCCCTTACCTTCTCATTTTACTATGCGCACACACATACCTTCTCATTTTACTGAGGGAAATCTGCAGATCGGGGTGTCTCTCGCGGAATTGCTCGTTGAGATCCCGCTTGAGATCGCTGGGCTTGGCGTACTGTATCACAGACATCTTGATCGACGGCAGCGCCAGCACCTGCCGGTGTTTGCCCGAGCGTAGTGCGGGATCGTCCATGATGTACGTTCGCTTCTTGAGCCCCTCTTTGGCCTCGTCCGTCTGAGGCCACGAGGACTCGAGCAGCTAGTGATGAGTGGATGAATGGAATAGGAGGTATGGTGTGGTCAAGTTGGAACAGCTTGTATATGTTTCCCGCGAGCCACACTGACAAACCGAGGACTCCAACGCTACACTCATGGGCAGTGAGCGAATTTGTATTGCGTACACACTTTGATGTCACCGCTACTCTCTGATATTTTGTCATTGGAATGTGGAGTTGCGCATTGTGCGCCATGGCTTTGAATGCGTGAATTTGAATCCAACTAAATCCGACTACAACTTAATCACTACACTATGCGTGCGAGTTGGTACTGTTTTGCGCAGTGTTGCTTCTGGAGATTGAGTGAGATCAAGGTTGGGAATCTCCCGCCACTTCCAATCTCATACACTCCCTCTTGTTTGTGTTCCAACATCTGCCTCCAACACCCACACACATGCGTACGTACACACATACATATCCGACTGTGTTGACAATTTATTTGCAACATAAACACATTTCATCTTTCTCTGTTTTCCCATCACAAGCAACAGCACCCTACACAGTCGCCCATGAGACCATGCTTCTTTCTCTCTAATACACACACTTAGTCTTCTACGCTCCAGTATATATGAACATTTCCCTCTCCCCAACACACACACACGAGCACGCTACCCACCCACCTGCATATACGACAGGGTGCCTCTCTCGCGCGTTCGTTGTTGAACACCGAAGTGGCCACTCTGCGCATCTGCCTCGCCCTGCAGGTCCTTCTCGCCAGGATCGTACTTGATCACTGTGAACATGTAGAACGGACACCGCGAGTGTGGCGACACGAGAACCAGCGGCTTACGAATGCCACGCAGACCCCCCCGTGAAGCAATGTACGTTGTTCCGCCATTGGGCAGTACACCTGCGCGCAGTGGGTAGGTGGGTGGGTGGATTTGTATCAGCGGTTGGAGTATCATGCACGAGAAAGGGGGGGGGAGGGGAGGTTGTGTGTGTGTGTGATAGTGTGAGTGAGCGAGTGAGTGAGTGAGTATATGTATATGCATGTGTGGGAACGGGAGAGAGATGTAGTGGAATAACCTCGGCAGCGAGACAATGGGGTGCCAGACATAGATGGTTGAGCAAGAGTACTGAAAATGAGAATAGAAAAGAATATAGTCGCTATAGTAAAAAATGAGTACAATATCATTCTTAGGGAGTCGAACAGTATAGTCAACGATTCGATCAGTATGATGAAAATGGATACCGTCAATCTACCGGGATTTTACTGTTAACATAAAGACAGCCCGCAAAGAGTTGAACAATTGCCGTGATATTTTGCGTTACAATAGTGAACGAATAAATCAAAATAAAGGACACACGCACTGTAGAGAATGAAGGCACGGGCATGACACAAGCAATACAGGCCTATCACTGAACTAGCAGGGATAGCAACGTCACAATCATGGATAGCAACGTATCAATCATGAATAGCAACGTTACAATCATGGATAGCAACGTCTCAATCATGGATAGCAACGTATCAATCATGGCTAGCAACGTCTCAATGATAAATAGCAACGGCACAATCATGGATAGCAACGTCACAATCATGGATAGCAACGTCACAATCATGGATAGCAACGGCACAATCATGGATAACAACGTCACAATCACGGATAGCAACGTCTCAATCATGGATAGCAACGTACTCAATCA
>NW_014040531.1:15560-18501 GCF_001186125.1 Sphaeroforma arctica JP610
CATGGATAACAACGTCACAATCACGGATAGCAACGTCTCAATCATGGATAGCAACGTCTCAATCATGGATAGCAACGTATCAATCATAAATAGCAACGTCACAATCATGGATAGCAACGTATCAATCATGGATAGTAACGTCGCAATCATGGTAGCCTCGCGCACTTTGTTAAAATGGAGATGTCACGGTCTATCAAGTGATATGAATACCACACGACTACCCAGATCCCTAACCTCTAATGCATCTTGCGAGAAGGTACACCAGACGACACAGTGGCCACAACACACCACCCCTGACTCTGATACGTAACAGACCTGGTTCAAGAAGTTGGCCTTCTCTAATGTCGTCAGTATCCTACGATGTTAATAATGAAAGGTCACATGTTTATGAATCAAAATACATAAACCGTTTCGATGAAGACCAAATGTGTATATATGCAGACTCCTAGTGAACGGGTTAACTAGCAACACACCAGGTCAACTCGGTTGAGTGTTGCGCAAAGACCATTGGAGCAGACACAGGGAGGCACCGAGAAAAATTTAATCAAGTCGTCTCAAAGCTTGACTATAATGACCGACGCACATGAAATCATATATAAAATCATATATATATATATATATTGAATAACGATATTTTCGTGCATAAACACTATGCATATCGAGTATTATGGTACGGGCCTTCTTCCATTCATACTGCAGCGAACGAGACACCTCTATCTTGTCCATTATACACACACAGCCGCCAATCCACTTAGGACACTCGTGACATGTACACACCACTTAAGGTAGCGACACTTCCACACCCTAAGTGAATAGCCTCCGCAGAGGAGAACGAATCCATATACTAGACCATCTGTTTTTTAAAATCTTGAGGACACCACTGAACTGGAATGAATTGGACACTTCGCCAAAACATTAACAACCTGTTGCATCATCGGGCGACTATCGATGCTATTGATGTCGGCCATAGCCACGCCATGGCCTGTACCATTACCGTGGCGCTGGTCATCGTGGGATACCTGTAGGTCTTCATTGGATCTGTTGATGTTTAATCGCACCTGAGAGAACGGACGACGCAGAGGGCAGTGCGGGACATACATGAGTATGAATACTCACGCCTCTGTGTGTGGCGCATACTATACGGCACGTACAATGGCGACAAAGGATGAACAGACTACGCACAATAACTTACACACAGTATGATGTACAATACTTGTAGCTTACACTCCACCCATATCTCAGCAACCTGTCAGAAGATATGTGCCACAGCACACATATTGTGATTGCCCAACGGGCCAATACGTGCGTAAAACAGCAACTACACGGTGTGTCTGAGAGCTGATACATTGCACACATGCGAGTGTGATTGACAGTGCAAAATACTCCATCATGGGAATAAAAACCCCGAGGCCGCATTGAAAGGTGCTGCTATGCACTTCCCAGTACCAGTTGATCTACTGGGATGTACTACGATAATGCTGAGATGCGAGTTCTCGGTGAATGACTCAGTCGTTTAAATCAACTTACCAAATTCTAGAACACTCGATGGACGAGCCGGTAAATAATACATATGGATAAGGATAACGCCCTCCAGCAGTGAGACTATAACTACAAAGGTGGTGTAATGGCGCTATATAAGTTTCGATAGAATACGGTTAACATTGCCAAGACGGGGTAGCCCTGATTTCGAAACTAAGCTATTCATAGGAATAATCGCGGTGTGCATTAGCTAGTCTCCGAGCGAGGGATTTGAATGCACAAAAGCCTCAGCATAAGTAAAGGGATTAAGGGGTGTGTGGGTGATGCGTGTCTTTCGCAAATAACATCCGTAATTCGGATCTATACTGGTGTCGGCCTAGTTCGACCAATGCTATCGATTCTTTATGTGTTGGGCGGTCCAAGCGTAGTGTACAGTCGAGAGAGACACACAGCAACTTCCCCCGCAGACCTCGCGCGTCAGCCACAGTAGATATACAGTACTTAATAAGAGTGGAATCCTTTCTCGCTGAGAGTCTAGGCAAGAATCTTGGCATGATTGCGTACATACCCGATGCAAGGATGTATTTGCTGAGGGCGTCACACCAGCCTGGTTGGGTTCGGCTTTCATAGAGATGGTAGACAAGAATCTGGCGGCTTCTTTGCGTCGGTGAAACCTCGCCTGCTCTTTCCTCCTGGTGAATGGATTGATATGAGATTAGAGATATATGACGACGACATCCTTGCTCAAGACAACAACATCGAATACGTTGCGTATCGATAGGGTTCACAAAGACACATTAACTTCTGAATCGAACGCTCATCCCAGTTCCAGCGCAAAACAATCAGTTTTTCATTTACGTTCAACACATGTCAGCCCCCCAGATTAGGAGTCGCTACGTGCTGTGTAGTTCGTAAAACGCTTTCGATCTCGAATCAGAGCCGCATAACATATATTTGCAGCTTGCAACTACCTGTATTTTGGTTCGGATACTCCAAGTCCTCCTATCATCCGATTAATGTACCGAAGTAACATTCGTTCCTTTACAAGCATTTGTTGAACTATTGTCATGTCTAACCATGTTGTAGATACTATCATAGGCCCAATCATTCTGATCCGACCGCACTACCAAACATGACAATTCAATGTCAAACTGAACATACCCATTTCTGAGCCCCCGATCCCATGCGGAATCCCCATTGCTGGCGAGATTCCTAGGCTTTCTTGTCACCTCCATTTTTTCCTACACATTTTTCTCCTCGTCGGACGTCCGTTCTGTTACATACGAACAAGACAAGGTAAAATTTATTCTCAGATATATTTGAGTGATCTCAATATATGTATGAAAGTCTTTCAAGCATACATATTTGAACCTATTTTCATAAACATAAACATATACAGATACACAAACATACACTCACACTCACACACACACACACACACACACACACATATATATATATA
>NW_014040531.1:20307-26475 GCF_001186125.1 Sphaeroforma arctica JP610
ATACATATATGAACAAATTTAAGAGGAATCTCCGGACGCGTATTATACCATCCGGGCATAATATAGACTTTGCTCGGGTTCGAACTTGAACATACCAATACAAAGATCTTTGTATATACGAATTATTGTTTTACGTAACTTGATGCGATAGAAACGCATACACGTCGCAGGAAGATCAAAACATGAGCGATGTAACTAAAGCACTTATAATTATGCCTACACTATTTAGATTAGCTTCGCGTTTGTTGCAAGTTCGGATTTCGAGTATGTACCATCAGGCATCAATCATTCGCGGACATATCACTCGCGACTCAAGACCCAAGAGTGGTAAACTTCACCGAAATCTATGGCATTTTTATTTCATTTTTTTTTGTTCATCATTCGACCTAAATATATAGATTTATATGGAGAGGAGGCTGAGCCGCAAAGAGCTACGAGGTATTTGAGAAATATAGGTATGTCAATCCATCGTCTAGTAGTTGACTTATGCTCATTGCATACACCTTATTTTAACAACAAACACTAGACATTAAACAAAGAAGGTGTTTCCAGTAACTTGGCAGCTCTGTTGTTGAGTTTTTCCTCATAGTAGTAAAGACGTGAGGGATGCTCACGACATCTGCTGTCTTAAAATGCAAAAAAATTTCTACTTTATATTCGATTACAGTGTATCGGTAATTCGTTATATATATAGTGCTTCCATGTTTCTGCTACAGCGAACCGCAGCGTTTACCTAATAACGCGTGTGCGTAAAGGCCAAAGATTCTGATATAAATATCTAGTCAATATCAGTCGACTCTTTAGTCTCTACGCACGCGCTCACCGCTTTTTCAAACCAATCTTTTCAAAGAACGTAATAATATAGAGATAATAAACATAGGGGTTTTTTTTAAATGTGTTGGATGCACAATTCTACTCGTGCAAGTGGTTTCGGATGCTTATTGCTTGTGTGGCCCACAATTCTAAATTCACAAACATATTAGAACTTCAGTCACATATTTGCTCCATTACTACAATAAAGGTCAACGGCAAAGATTCATTTTTTAAATATATATTAAAAAATAATAATTGAACTATATGTATTTACACACCTTCGGCTTCTACAACTAGTCTTCTACCCTTTGCTGCGTGCTGATTTTCTGCTACTAGTTTTTTATGTTTATGAGTCTGATGCGATAAAAAGTCATAGGGAAAATACATAGTCTTCTACATTGACAAAGGCTATGGAAAAAAGATTTTTTTTATAGAATGTTCTTTTTTAGGAGGCTATGCCGTCATTGCCGTGTGATTTTTTTTTTCTCAAAATAGTTCTACCACTAGCACGCAATCATATTCGTAAAAAGGTAGCAACGTAATATCATATTTCATCTTGTGGCATATCGAGCCAGAGAAAAATGGTGACGTACGCGCTGTATACGAAAGATAATATCGCATCTTCTCTAGAATAATAGAAATATCAAATTTTGAAACCGGTTGAGAACTGGAGACCACTCTCAAATGGGGAGAGATCACCGATTCACCGGTGAGTCGGTGACTGGTGCGTAGCACTCGAAAATGGAGTCTGGGACGGTGAGACCAGAATGAGACATCGATATTCGATACGGGGCCCCCAGGGATGACACGGGTCGGAGACTCGGAGCCAAAATCACAGATGCAGAGTTTGTTACGTCATGTACCAATTTGGATGAATATATAAATACATATATATATATATATATGATTTTTACGAACACCAATCACCAACGCCGACACCCGACCGACTTCTACCGACCACCGAGGTTCGAGTATTATGCCTTATAAAGTTCTCTGAACCACTCTCAACTGAGTCTACTCTCTCCTATTAGCGGGTTGCATTTTATTAAATTTCGACAATGAAAATCGGCTTTTTGTCCCAAATTTAGCCAATATTCGAAAACAATAGCCGATCTTCCAATTAAAGAATATTTTGCGCAATAATATAATAAAACTGGAGTATAATATACTACATGTGATGTTTGGTACAAACTGATCTCTAGACAAAAATGTTCATAGTAAAAAAGGCACTCACGACAGACACGTATTTTTTTTTTAATCACAAACCAAAAAAAGACCAAAAAAGTAAACATGTATTTGATACATATGCAGATACCGTACGCTTCCTCACTGTCAATAGTCTAATATACATACAATGTCAGGTGCGTTTGATTGTGTGAGCGTGTGTGCGGGTGTACGTGTGTGCGTGTGTGCGTGTGTGCGTGTGTGCGTGTGTGCGTGTGTGCGTGTGTGCGTGTGTGCGTGTGTGCGTGTGTGCGTGTGTGCGTGTGTGCGGGTGTGCGGTGTGCGTGTGTGCGTGTGTGCGTGTGTGCGTGTATGCGCGTGTGTGTGTGTGTGTGTGTTTGTGCGTGTGTGCGTGCGTGTGTGCGTGCGTGCGTGCGTGCGTGCGTTCGTGTGTGCGTGCATGCGTGCGTGCATACGTGCATACGTGCATAGGTACGTACGTTTATCGTGTGTGCGTTTTTGCGTGTGCGTGCTTGTGTGTGCACACGCACACGCACATGTGAATTAACATTTGAATTTGCATTTGCGTATGCATGTGCATTTGCATGCGCATGCAGTTATGCGCGCTTGTACTCTACAATCCGAGCATTTGGGACGTTTTTTAATATCAATTTTTATATTGGGGTTTAAGTTGTATATGTTGCATTGTATATATGGCATACATGAAGTTTAGAAGTAGTAAGTGCTGCGTAAGTCGTATAACAGTGCGTATGCATTTGTCAAGCGTGCTGAGTACTAGCGCAGAAGCTTTCAAACGCGTACAAAAGTAAATGTCCTTTTGGGAATCATACATCGTACCCTCATTACGGCGCACTTTTCAATTTCGCCCTTACTGATATATTTACCGGACCTTTTTCCTGGTATCTCATTGACTCGTGCATAGAAGCTTGTTTCTGGCATCCCATTGACATATGCAGCTTTGGAAGCTCGTTGTTGGTATCGAATAAGAGTATGTCTATAAAAGCGCATCTTTGGTAATCTAAGCGCCCCATTACCTTCACAATCCCACCTGAATAAGAAATCGGTTTAACATAATATTGTCTTCTGCCATCCCATGACAGACGAAGCCTTTGTAACACTAGTCGCCAGCGACAACTATGTCCTGGGTGGCCTGACCCTAGCGTACTCGCTGAGGGAGACCAACACACAGCGCAAACTAGTGTGCCTAGTCACCCACAAGGTGTCGCAGACCATTAGGTATGTAAACGTGCTCATCATGTTCATATGCTGATTAATGGGTGTTCTCACGAGTATTTTTAACGTGCTTATCTTCATATGCGTACTATACAGTGTGCCGCACTGTTATTGTTTGATGTCTGTTGCTTTCAAAACTGATTAAATGTGAGATCCAGTTCTACTACCGGTTCGTCGTAGGCGTTTAGAGCTACGGGGGCGAATGGATTGCGAACCACTTGTTACGTCTGCTGTGTAGATTGTGTATTCTCAGATGCAACTGTTTCCGAGTCAAAGTCATATGACCTTTTGCCTGCTTTCTGTTGTCGACCGAAAGGTGTGTGTAATTTTATCCGCAGATGCATGCATAGGCTCATTTGCCTTGTATAACTCTTGCGAGTGCATCCGTCTACCTACGCGTGAGGTGTACAAGCCTACTTGTGCTAGTTTGCGGTACTGTTATGGTGGCCGAACCCCTGTCTAAGTCGCGAGCGGCACAACTACTACCTGCCCCAAATAATAAGGAGATAGATAAAGTGCAAGCTCAAGCACATGCACACGGTCTAATTTCAATCCATAATTTGGAACTCTGTAGAGACCGCCTGGCAGCCGCCTTTGACGAGGTTGTAGCCGTGTCCGAGCTCAACAGTAACGATTCCGTTAACCTGGATCTGCTGTGCCGTCCTGAGCTCGGCATCACCTTCACCAAACTGTTCATCTGGAAGTTGACTCAGTACAAGAAGACTGTCTTCCTGGACGCCGACACACTTGTATTGAAGGTGTGCATTTGTTGGTTTTGTATTGTTTAGTTCTGCTTTTGATTTATGTATTGTGAGCGTGTCCCATGCGTGATGTCGTCGGTGTGCTACGCCGTATTTACGTACGTCAACTGTACAGTCACTATACAATAACAATCGATATATTTCTTGTCCGCTATAGCCTTTCCATGCGCTTTGAGTTTGCATTTTCAACACTGCATTCGTTGTTGTACCGCGAGTGTGTGATCCTCGAATTCGATTCATTCACATCACTATAGTTCGCTTTCGAACCACACGAGTGTCTAAGCATAGCGCCGCGAGAGAAAATTATCTTGCGTCTCCATGCATGTGATAGGTACACCTCTGGCACTGTATATGAGCGTCTGGCACTTCTGTGAAATGCACTCAGTGATTGAGAGGTGCCCAGTCGAACGAATTTAGCAACTGCACCGAGTACCGTCTAGTCACCTTTATCGGCTCTAGGAATACTCACCTGTTCCGAAGTTTCCGGCCTTGTTGCATTAATCCTATCGCGTATGTAGCGCGTCGCACTATCACTTGCTAAACTGTATGCATACACCATTATTTCTGTTTTTAGAACGTCGACGAGCTTTTCGACCGCGAGGAGTTCAGTGCGGCGCCCGATGTCGGATGGCCCGATTGCTTTAACTCAGGAGTGTTTGTGTGTGTACCGAACCTAGACACATTCCACGAGCTCGTGGAGTTGTCTGAGAACACAGGTAGTTTCGATGGGGGTGACCAGGGTCTGCTTAACGAGTATTTCTGCGACTGGAGCACCAAGGATATCCACAAGCACTTGCCGTTTGTATTTAACCTGAACGCCAACGCTACGTACTTCTACGCCCCCGCTTACAAACGGTAATAATAGACACCTGTGTTTATATATATATATATATATATATATTAGATTTTCAATGATATTTGGATCTTTGTGATAAGAGTGTACGACCGCTAAAGTAGTCTGAAAAGGGTTTCATGATGGGTGCGGCGTGTAAAATATTTTTTGTGTCTATTTCGTTGGTATGAAAGTGAACGATCAATTATATGTATGTAGAGTATGTATGTGTATTTATATGCATATTCATGTGTATATATGGATATAAGTGCATATTTATAAAGCTATATATATGTAAATATATATACACACACATATATATATATACATATATTTATACATATATATAACATCTTAATACAATATAAATATATATATATGTATATATATACATATACATATATATATATATACACATATACATATACATATATGTTTATATAGGCATATATTTATATTGTATTAAGATGTTTATGTGTTTTTCATAATTGTATAAATGTATATAGAGCACACGTACGTGGAGTGAGATAATCAATGTCTGCGTGAATTAACCAGGGCATTGTAAATGTTCTCGTGAGAAACCGTTGTCACAAATATTACTTCGCGTGTTTGCTAGATGATGACACCTTGCTTCATAATATCTTTCTCCAGCTATGGCAAGGACGCCAAGATTGTGCACTTCATCGGTGCGGCAAAGCCTTGGATGCACGCACGTGACGCTAATGGAGTGCTGCACGCAGACAATGCTGAACACCTTGTGGAGCATTTGGATCTGTGGTGGGCCTGCCATGACAGACATGTTCAGGACATCAACTTGGTATGTGTTGAAGCGATTGCCCGAGAGTCTTTGTCGGGTTAGAGGTGGGAGAGGGATGTGAATATATTTGTAAGGGATGCGGTAGTAGCTGTTTGGGTGTGAAGTTGTGATACGATTTTACGTGCGAAAAAGTACGCATACATAAACGTATATCGATTCAAATACATATTAACAAGTGGGTTTCACAACAATACAGTGTACATTCTTTCAGAAAGACATTGTGCAAGTCACAGCTTATTATGAATGTCTGGCAAGCGACGCATGCCAACTTATATGACCTTGTTTATGGTTTCCAAGTCACATCGCAAAAATGCATCTTATAACCCCATTCCTTTTCAATTCGTGTACCACACTCACCCAATATCTACCCTCAGCACCAATTCCAGTGCAAACCGACTACTTCATTTCTAGACTACCCATATATACATTCCTTCCCTACACAGCCTGAAATGTTCTACCCCAAAGTACACGTATACCGTACCACTTCCTTTCTAGACTATCCTATATATTCATTCCTTCCCTACTAC
>NW_014040531.1:27359-33994 GCF_001186125.1 Sphaeroforma arctica JP610
GCAAACCGACTACTTCATTTCTAGACTACCCATATATACATTCCTTCCCTACACAGCCTGAAATGTTCTACCCCAAAGTACACGTATACCGACCACTTCCTTTCTAGACTATCCATATATTCATTCCTTCCCTACACAGCCTGAAATGTTCTACCCCAAAGTACACGTATAGCGACTACTTCCTTTCTAGACTACCCATATATACATTCCTTCCCTACACAGCCTGAAATGTTCTACCCCAAAGTACACGTATATTTATCAATATATGCTAATTTTTCACACCTACCTATCTACATTTTTTAATTTCTCCACCACCAACAACCATTTGGTCTACTTTATTCACACCCACCTATGTATACCTTTATCCTCGCACTGACCCATGCATACCTGTGTATCCTCATACACAGCCCCAATCCTTCTACCCCGAAGAATACGTGCCGTCCGCAAGCGCTGGTCGCCAGCAGTTTAGTACACAGTGGTACGGAGGTGTGGCCAGTCACTCGTCATCACACTCCACACAACCCCCAGCCAGTGGCTTCGCAGCCATTGAGGCTAAGCTGAACGAGGCCATGGGTGGCAAGAGGGAGTACAAGCAGGCGTCACCCACAACCGGAGCCCAGAATTCCGGGGGTAAGGTACCCGCGGCTGGGCTAAGTGAGGAGCTCGAGTCCAAGGTGGTGCTCAAGAAGAAGCCCGAGGAGAGTGCATGAAAAGTTTCGGTAGGTGGGTTCAGTGATGAATGAATCAATCAATCGTGAGTTCATGAGTGTGTTGTAGGTAAGGACATGCATACAAACATCCATACGAACACGAAGGAACGAATAAGATCTGAGAGATGATATATGGACGGCGAGTGTAGACACTGGAACCCCTGAGTGAATGCAGAGCATGGTCAGTGACTGCCTATATTGGGATATCAGATCTGCACGACTTGCGATTGGGATAGTGCTTTGTACATTAAAAAAGGGGTGTCAATGTAAAGGAAGGAAAATAGTATCGTGTACACGAGCAACAAAAATTTAAAATTAATATATCGAAATGGATAATTATGGTTAAGCACGAAGAAACATCTATATATATATACATATACATATACGTATACGCATATAATATATATTATATATATATGTATGCATATATATATATATATATATCGCCTTTAATTTTCAGCCATATCCAGGTCACCGGGAATTAGATTGGTTCTGATCATACTCGCATTCATTCAGACTGATAAATTCTAACGATTGAACTTATTGGAATCGTGACCATACAACAGGCACACTACATAGTTGGAATATTGAGAACTTATACACGTTTTACAAAGTGGATGTCGAAATATATCTACCATGACGGTTGCGTGCAAAATCGATACACTTTCACTCCTTATCGGCTTTTGCACATACTCATTTTGTATCGCTGTGTACTATATTTCGTAGGGGAGGACTTCTGACTCGCAGCCGTCGCGGTCGTTACAGCCGTCGCGGTCGTTACAGCCGTCCCAGTTGTCACAGTCGACACAGTGGTCACAGGCGTCTCAGCCGTTACAGTTATATCAGTTGTCACAGCCGTCCCAGTTGTCACAGCTGTCTCAGCAGCCATCACAGACTTCTCAGTCGTCGCAGCTGTCTCAGCAGCCATCACAGACGTCTCAGCCGGTGTATGACTTTTCGGTTGTTATGGCGACTCTGAACCAAAGCATTCGCCCCAGCTACACCCGCACACAGAACCCGAAAGGCACAGATCGTGAACGACGGCTGTCGTACCACTTTGAGCCGATTGAACAAAGCTTGTCGGATACCATGCGCATGTGGGCACAGGAGGATCGCGTCACGGTGCAACGTGCGCGTGCTAAAGCGCGCGAGAGGAGACGCTTGGAAACGTTGCAGTTTGGTGATGGTGAGGCTGACATCATGGGCCGTGGTCGGCGAGTGAGTGAGGTGGATGTCAAGAGGGCCGTGTTTTGCTGTGATCGGTGTTGGGACTGTGCGAATTGTAATGGGGGGCGGAAGGGTCTGAGTTAGCGGGGTTTGTAGTGAAGCTTGGGCGACCTTGCGAAACTATGGCATAGTGCGTGTATATAAAGTATGATATATATATATGTATATATATATACTGGTGTACACAGCTAGGGTTGTCGTTGGGCGAGATTGCTTTCCTATTTTATGACATCCTGTGCTACGCTAGCTCAGAATAGTGGGTTATCCTCCCTGGAAATTCGGAATTTAGCTTTATACATATTGAAATGACCTAAAATGGCCTCAGTGCCAAATAAAAATAATCTAACAAATAGCATGCTTAGCTCCAATCGCCAGCTCTCAAGCTGGCTAATGGCTGTTATCTGACCACAGATTCAATACATACTAGAACCTGCTTCAGTAAGGGTTAAATGTAAGATCTTATTCATGCGCTGCGATTCCTGCGGCTATAGTGATTGATGTGTCGTACTGCACCCCTTGTGCGGAATGATGTCAGCTGATATTGGCTTTTTTATGGTCTGGGGCTTGATTCAGAGAAACTACTACGGTTTGATCGACTCAACTTGATGTGGAAAAGGAGAGATCGATCAATCTAGCAGATATACTTCATTGTTAAGTTGTCGCCGGATATGAGCTGGGGTTTTTTATGTAACACTGCTTTCTTTAAAAATAATAATATATATAGTTGCCCGCTCTACTGAAACCATTTCTTACAATACTGATGCACCTACTGCCACGAATCCGAGCTTGCCTTGACCCCTAAAACCATAGCCTTCTAAAAACAAAGAGAGAGCTATGTTAAAACGATCCGAATTTATTCTAATGCATACATTGGTTGGTTGTTTATTTGCCGAAGGCCACTTCCTTCGGGGGTTTTTTATCAATGATCCGGCCGCGATTTGCAGGCAATTACCATTGGTAGCTTAGTACTGATACCATTTCTTACTGTGCGGATGGCCCGAACTTCGAACAAATCGCAAACTGTACTGCAGCTGCATGTACCACTTCCTCCCAGAATGCTCACGAATAGCGCTCTCGTCCTTGCAGCGCTTTGAATGTATCCTTGTTATCTATACTTAATCCCAAGGGTGTCAATGATTAGTAGCAGTACTGCATTCGGCATAGCCGTGCTACACCTGTATTGTTGCCGACGTTGCCCTGTGGCAGTGCAAATCGTGTAATCCAGCGCTGCTGTAATTCTAGTATTGTCACCAGTGATTCCACAAGGCAATGTGTGTATATCTGCTAAGATCAAGAATGGCCAGTATGATAATATCTATAGTGAATAGTCACCCTACGGCCATCCGGTAGTTTCCATTGGAGCCAGAACCTCACAGTCATCTATGGCAAACCCCCTGTCATATCAAGCCAGCATACAGACTACTAGGTCACAGGACGCATCATATCAATAGAAACATGGGACGTACATCTCGCTCCTCTGAGAAATCATCCTCCCTTACGAAGTTGTACTATCATTTCAGCGTGAACAACTCGTTCTTCGGGCCGACAACGCCAACTCATCCGTGAACATAACGAGACTAGCAGGCCACTTTGGCGTGGTACATAAGCAAATGCCTCCTTTCCCATGAATAGGTAATTGTATTTTCCTGTATGTTTGTCCGGCTGGATCCTGAGTTTTACTTGGCACAACTGGTTGACTTCAAGACAGAAGCGAGGTTCGTTGACCGGAAGTGCCTACTTGATACGTGCCGATAACTACCAAGAAAGTAGCCAAGCACGTAAGCCTGGTAAGCTGTAAAGAGCTTCAAAAGAGCACAAGTACTCGTGTAGCGAGCCACCTGATCAGTTGAGCAACAACACGAGGAAAACCACCAGCACCAGCACTACCATGAACGGCGCGAGTGTGCTAATCATTTCTGCTCGCCTGAGATGAGAGTGAGGAGGATTAAGTAAAAAATAAACAAGGAAGGCAAAAAAATGTGCATATAGAAGTGAGGAAAACTCTGCAGACATATATACGAACTGGGCAAGAAGGGTGGTCCTTGCACACATATGAACGGAATAGGCCAAGCGACACCCAACACATAGAGACAGGCACATGCTTATACGGCTGAATAAGGAAGAAAAAAATGGGATGCCACAGGATAACATTATGTTCGGGAAGGGGCCCATTTCAGTATGTGCGACTCGGACATACTAAAAAGCTTATGCAGGCTTAATTACAGATTGAACGCAAATCCGGTTAATTAAGATGATAATAGAATAGCACAGGATCACTGCTTCAGAAGGTGGCTATTTTAGTATGTGCGAATGAGCTTATATACAGGCTCAAATACAGACTAAAGGCAAAATGAACATACTCACAACACTCCTAGAGGAAGAAAGAAAGAATGAAAATTCACATTGAGAATGATTGGGACCAGCTACATAAATAAAGATGAGCGGAGAAACAAGAGACCGATGGACCAATGACTTTCAGCAACGTATTTTCATCCCAAACAAATTCTACCTACAACAATCAGTAGGGCACTACTATCAAAAGGTGTATATCAAATAACAGACTTGAGAAGACGGTACGGGGTGACTACACAGAGCCGCAGAGCCTAAATATGCACTCGCATTCGCGAATAGCGACATATGGTGCACTAACTGATCGCACTCACCGCTATGGCAAACCCCAATACCCAACTGCAGGAAGATATAACATTCACTTGCCACAAATACAACCTCATTTATACTGAAAATATCTACTATTAGTACGACACAGATCATTCTATTGCACACACACCGTCACCGGAACGATATGATGGATGTTCAAATACGCGACAACTCACCCTACGAAGTGGCCCTCCCGTACAAATAGCCAAGCCACCTTGAACATGTTCCAATCGTCACGGCCTTCGTATAGCATACGGTTCAGACAACACGCCACGTGGGAATGGCAATTCTGCAGGAAGAGATTGTGCTGTACGACACAAGGGATCACGATTAAAAAAGAATCAGGACCGAAGTTTAAGTAGGGACCATTTTTTAAAGGAGGGCAGTAGACTGCAAAAGCACTCTGCGATATGCAAGTGAGATCGACAGAGATATCTATTCAGCAAGATAGTGTTGTGTCTACAGCACACATTTACATACACACATCTATCAATTGTGAAACAGAAGCTATAGGACTCCAAATTGATGTGTCGCAATGGTTGTACCTGTTTCTGATTGAAATCGATGGAAATGGTCCTGATGCTCTCATTGTATGTGTAGGTCAAACTACGCACCTTGGCCGGATCCAATTGCACATACCGTGTAGGACTACCGAACGCCATGTCGTCTTCCTAAAGTGTAATAAAATAATAGGTCAGTTGGCCATCGCCGACAGCATTGAAGTCTAATTCAGAGCCAGAACGGTACAAATCGTAAGTGCCCTGGGCAGTAATACAATACACTATTATATACTTGCAATTAGATCACTCGCATATAAAAACATGGCCATGCTCGAAAGTCTGCGCAAATCTATGTATAGACAGATACCGCCACCGCTACCTATCGCCTACATACACTACTAGGGAGAAAACATCGCGAATAAACATCCATCGTATTAGGTGTGATTATTTAACTCGATATTTGACTTACGTTGACCATGAAGCTTCCCGCAAAGTCTCGGATGACACCCGTACTACTGGCGATACCTGTGTGGCCGACGAAGGGCAGGAACCACCTGAGAGTGATGATATCAACCAGTGAGACAAGAGACGTATGTAAGATGACGCAAAACGGAACGAAAAGCCCAGGGGAGAGGAAAAGGGGGTTGAAAAAGCCGTTGTGCGGTTTACAGGAGAGTTACGATTAAATATTTTTCATTCAAGACAGAGATCGACAGAACTAATTGATACATCAAGAGCGAGGAAAAGGAATATCCAGAGAGACGAATGGGGAGCACACGAGCTTGGTGTCTACACGGAAATAATTGAAGCATGTATAGTTTCCTGTAGAGGGAACAAGATACAAATGTATTTTGTCTCGATGCACAAACACCACTACACGAGCTGTCGTCTATGGAAAGGGAGTCTACAATGATCAATAGAGCCATGCCAGAGCATCAGAGCACAGCATCGGCATTGGCATACGGCAGGTACCGATTATTCAAAGCTGCACAGATATCTTACAAGTTGCACATACGTGATGACAGGCAGTGGAGTCCAGACCAGGCAGAACGGAAATCGCGCAATAGCTGGCTCTATGGGGCCTACGCCCGTATGTGCACCATGGGATACTTGGTGACCCTCCGAAGAGTTCTACGACCAGAGGATGAAATCAAGGAGACAATGTATACAATCAGACAAGATGCGGATGCTTTCACTGACAGTGCACAGTTTGAAGGAGAATTCATTGACAGCACACCGTTTGAAGGAGATGTGCTGGGCATGAGAAAAAAGAAGGACTGTCATGCAATGTAGCTTGTACAAAGAACAATCCATTCACGCATACTCAGCGAGTGTTATAACAGTTCCCCGTGTTCTCAGAGAAGCATTGCGAACATAAAAATGGTAAATTTTCAATGCACTCGGTCACTGTTCCAAATTTCAGATAAATGTTTACGTTCTCTAATATGAGAATAGGTAGCAAATTTACACACACACCCACACACACACACACACGCAGACAAAGGCACCCACCTACCCACCACCATACACACACACACGC
>NW_014040531.1:36288-56453 GCF_001186125.1 Sphaeroforma arctica JP610
TAATATTTCATATATCAACAGGTGTATATTGTATGTGTATACATAAGATTTAATCTGGACACGTAACAGGTCAATTGTTAACGGATGTCTGTATTTTCACTGATGCTCAAAATATCAAGGTTTGAATACGATGTATCAAAAGGGGAGAGATTATCAGATGGAGTTGTGCGATGGTATGCCTGTTTGAAATGTTTGCAAAAAATCCTCGTCCTCATGTTTATGTATATACGAATCTATGGTGATTTCTTGGCGCTGATTAGGTACAATCCTTCTGAACTCGAAGTAAACTAAAACAGTCTGTACAGTTGCTCATTGCTTTTTGCTCATGCCTGTCTCTCATTCAGCACTCTGTTGTGTTCGATCACGGCGAGGCGATGGCGGCATTGTATTGATTCAGTACTGTGTTGCTTAAAACTATATCGTATAAGTCACGCTTTCCCATCCGTTGCGGCCCATATGAGAAAATTGGACGCATCAGTTGTCTGTTGTCACTTGTAGGCCTGTAGCCTTATCACTCGCAGGGCTTTGTCAATCGCTGCCTACAGGCGCAGGGCCCGGAGCCCCGTGCCCGGGATCCCATAAAGGTATCCTCTCTTTTGTTTTAGTAAAAAAAAATAGTATTTCAGTAACAAAAGAGTGATTTATTTTTATTTCTGCATCCTCTGGCTACTCTCTCAATTCTGCTTCTCTATAAACAACAATACTGCATACACTATACTCTTTTTCTACACTCTAATTACACTACTCTCTCTACTAAAGTCTACAGGCTACACACTACAGCCTTATTTACACTCTATGTACAGTCTATTTACACTCGCACTCAACAGTCTATTTACACTCTAAATATAGTCACACAGACTCTACACAGCAGCATACACTGTATACACAGGGAGTTAAAGAGACATGATCATGAGCTGGGGTCAACTCATGAATCCTGTGATGGACGCCATCAAGATGACCATGTTTTATTCTAATAAATTTGTTCGTCAGCGCCTATAATCAGAGGTCAGAGGGTTATCAGAGAGTCAGAGGCAGCGGCCTCAGACTCAGAGGCTAAATACATTATACAAACCCAAAATATCAGTCATCACCAGTTCACATAACAAAATTGAAAATACACCGCCTCCTTTGAGTCCTTTCACAGGTCTTCTTCAGAGTTCAGACTCCCCAGCGAGTGAGAGAGAGAGAGAGAGAGAGGGACAACACTCACAACAGTCTCTGAACTTCTGAAGTCTGGCCTCTCTTATACAATTTATGTTTTTACCCCCCCCCCCCCCCCCCCCTTTCCCCACCTCGAGTTGAGAACTGAGAATGTCGGAGACTGAGAGAGAGAGCTGAAGCCAGAGAGCCTGAGACTCAGAGAGAGAGAGAGAGTCTGTGAAGTGAATTTAAAATACCGTCTATTTAGAAGGCGGTGAAAATACTCTGTTCTTATCATAGTTCTACAACTCTACACTCTACAGCTACTCACGCTCCCAGTGACCCAGTAGTATTATCTTTGAGAGACTCGGAGTCTCAAACATTCAAACACTCCAACTCTCACTCAGATGACTCGAGAGTCGAGAGAATCCCAAGATGATGGGGCGGGGGGAATAAACAGAAATGGCGATTGGTTGCGAAGGCATCGATCAGCTCTTGTTGCTGAATTATTTTGAATGCGATTCAATGTTTCTGCTCAGAGAACCAATGGGTTACGTAACTCGTAGTCAAGCAATTTATAGTATATATTTTACTGGCGTGTATTTTTAAAGTATCTATTTTTGGAATGGCTTTTTAATTTAAAAAAACACTAACAAATAGTATTGGATGTCGACCCGAACCGCAACAGCAAGCTTCCGAGTTGCCACTTCAGAATGATTTTGCCCACTGTTTGCTGTGCCTCTACCGTTAAAGGCGTTCAGGCAACCAACTCCAGTCGTTTCCGTATAGTCTCGCACACAGCATTTCTTATGACTTCATATAAAATTCGCGAGTTATCGTTGAAAAACAACACTTCTGCCTACTAGACAGATAGAGAAGTTATTCGACCCCTCGACTAGATCAATAACGTTATTTTCCTTTTATAGGTGACACACAACTCGCTAGCAACTGGAACCTGAGGTACGTGTAATCGTGTTCAGGAATGTTAGACGAGTACTACATAACATTGCCCACACATTTGATCGCACATCGATATTTTTTCTTCTTCCATGAGAGCCATCACTGTGCATCGCCAATCAGCTTGTAAGTGTCACAGAAGTTGTAAATACGATTTATGCTCAGACTCACACTGTAAATAGGATGTATATCGTTAGCACAGAGCCAACTGACCGTTTTATATGCACGTTCGCGAAAAATAACTTTGTGCTTAGGCTGAGTAAACATATCGAGATATAGCCACCGACGGTTTAAACATAAGTCTCCAGTGGCATCTCTCAGATTGTAGTGCGAGGTTTCGTGACATCTCTATAAAGGCAAGACTTGACATTTGATGGTTAGATTCTGTCGGATTAATGTTGGACTGAAAGATTGGATTAGAGTTTACGACTCACAGAATTCGTTAAATCGAGACATTGATAGGCAGCAACTACTCCAGTATATAACATCCTTTTACTAACCAAGATAGCGTGTCGCCTTATTCGATAGGTTTGGGTTCATTGTATATATATAGCTGTATGGTATAAGTAATGCCCTAATACAGTGTTAAAAGGATTGTGATGACTAGCCAAGATAGCGTGTCGTCTAATTCGATAGGTTTGGGTCCACTGTATATATTGCTGGTGTTGATACTATGGTACAAGTAGTGCCCTAATACAGTGAGGAACGTTTGTGATGAAAAGAGTGAAATTTCTGTGAATGTATTGATTGATCTATCACATCAAAGCAAACAGTCGCCACGTATATGAGAACGTACATATTGAACAGAAAAGTGTATTGTGTTAAATCTTGATGACTTCGCTGCCTTGTCAAACTTCATCATGTCTGCATTGTCCTATTTTGAATGTATAAGTGCTGTTATTCTCACACGACGAGCACCACAGGTTTAAATATTGAGGTGGTTATAAAAATACATTGCCGAAATTTGCATGCAAGGATCAAAAAACGCAAGAGGATGTTTTGTTTAGAACCAAATATCAGAAAAGCCGAACAGTACATCAGTCTGTGCGGCATGAATACTTGAGCGCTTCTAGGGCACTCGTTAAATATATAACAACCATACTTTTACAAAACCGACTACTTCGCAGATTTCTACGGCAAAATGTTGAGATCTTTCTTAACGGCCGCAATAGGTCTATCGGCCATCGGCAGCTTAGCTGTCGTATCAGCTGCACAGCCAGCGAACGGTATGTTGTTTAGTGGTTTATGTATGCATGTATGTCCGGTTGTGTGGGAATAAAGTGAGCGTATGAGTGTTTGTCTTTTGCTTTCAAATGTAACTCTTATATTGTAAGCTTTGATGCACACGAAAATATTCGCGCACAGATACACAGTGTACAAATACGCGTATAACTATAGTAAGGGATTCGCCAACATTTACACGCGAGTCTTGTTAAGTGCTGTGTTCACGCATGTCAATGATATTTGATAGACATGAAGTGTTTACAAAATCATAGTGCACACACGGCCCTGTTAGCCCTGTTAGGTACATATTCAAGGCGTGGCAGGTATGGACCATACGCACATCCACTAAGCAATCAAAAGCGAGCCGACTCAGCTCACTGCAAACAAATTGGTGTATTTGAACGAAATGACTGACATGAAGTGGGGAAGTGCTAATAGCGTACACTAGGCAGGGCCTTAATACAATTTTTTTGAAGGAAAGGATAGTGTGCCAATTAGTGGAGTGAGGGTGTAAGTACTCGTATACTATACTACCGTGCGCGACCTTGTGCCGTTTATTAGCTTTTAATAGCTTTACCTGTAGCATTTTCTCTCGATAGACTGACATGTGCGTTGACAGATCGTTTTCAATTCGCAGACCTTCATTGAAACCCCTAATGTTTCTTATCTTTCTCAATCCCTTAAATCCCCACAGTACTGAGTATGTGTGGCGCAGACTATGCGACGTTGTTCGACACCGACTTCAACGCAGTTTCCGCTAATACCAACTGCAACGACGCATACGTTGAGATACCTGAGGGATGGGAAATAGCCGCCGCAGACGATCTGAATGTGCCTTTTATCCTCGGGAAAACGGTGCGTGGCACACTGACATGTAAAACGTACAAGTACAACTAGTGGTCATATTGAGATCTACAAGCGAATGATTCTGGGTTTCTATCTACATTCTCCTATTCATGTGACTGTTGTATTGTATATATCGGCGGGTATCTTTGTTTAATACGTGAGATGATGTTCCCGTTGCTGTTGTGCACAAATAGGCAGGTTAGCACGAGCTACTCCGTCTGTCGGCGGACAGAATAGAGTGCGGTGATGACTAACACTACCCCCAAAATAAATTGGTCGTCATCAAATACAGTCTTCCTTTGGAGTGGATGCTCTGGTTCTAGCCGATGGTCATGCCTATCATCATGACAACAAGGGTGTGGCCAAGTTGGACGCTATCCACATTCAGGATAACACAGTGAAGGTTGTATCGTGTGCCACTTCCACTGCAGTTCTGATTCGAAAGGTGACAGCTAAAGCGACACAGACAGACTACACGATTAGGTAAGCGTATCTGTCCGCCATATATATCGCATAGTAAGGTGGGGTCACCACAGCAAGATATCGAAGCTAACTATTTATGTGCGGTTGTTCGTAGGTGTAGGAGCCCACGAATATAACAAATTAACCACATATCATATACTCTGCCCAATATGGAGTACACAATGGATAGTGTATAAGGCAACACTTGAACCAGCAATATAAAAGTGGCTCGTACCACCCTACCAACGACGATTAATTCGACCATAGGCAAACACAGCGTAATTGAAGGCTGCTCTAAAAGCGTTTTCCCCTTAAACACGAACGCTCGCATCTGCCAACCAAGATTTTTTGGTTTATAACGACACACCAACTTGATGATGACAAGAAAATATACAGAACAAAACGATGCAGACTGCCCTGGGTGAGAAATTGTAAAAGTCATATATATCTAAGCAGATAGCGACGTATGAAGCAGTACATTTGCACATTTCTCGCAGTATGGTAAACCACTGGAAATCTCTTTCAAACTAGGAGCTTTAACACACAGAAATAGTTCTTTACGTCTGAGGCCGGAACCTTGATTAACCGTGTTTTACACATCTACAGAATGAGAACTCTCATCCTCTCCACCAACGAGGCTGTGCATCAGTCGGTCATCAACATCTACCTGGGCTTTGGTGCCCCGTACACACTAGTTGACTTGCACGAGAACTCGTTACCCGCCATGCAGGACAGCACTGGTATGCTTATCACCTGTGATTTGAATTGGCACTCGTCGCATACGGTCGCGCACTTGTGTGAATTATGGCATATGTGATTTCATGCTCGAAGGACTATCATTGGTACTTTGCATGTTCATCTATCTTTGTTGACCAGGATCTAAAAAATCTCAATCTCAATATTTAAAACCGAAATTGATGCAGGACCGTTGTTCAATGCCATTGTGCTGACTTCCGCTGAGCTGATGATGGCAGGCGACAACGCCGGAGAGTATATGCCTGCACTAGACGGTGAGGGATGGTCACAGCTGTACGAGTACGCCGAGACGTATAATGTGCGCATCACTGTGATGCACACCACCCAGAACGCCGACACTGCGCTGCTTGGCACAGGTAATTGTGTGCCAGATATGATTGGTGTTTGGGTCTCAGGTGATCAGTTGTTTATCATACATCGCATGCATAGAGTGGACTGGTTTTCCACGTGCGGATAAACCATTTTCATGCTATCCCTGAAGTGCATTTGCCTAGAATAGTTTTGCACTTCAACTGCCAGCCGTTTGCAGTATGTTGTCGTCAAGGCAACAACCACTTACACAGTGCACTATCTATGTTAACGGTTGCATCCAGAAACTTCTAAAACCATTAACCCATTAACTCACGCAATGATCACAGGGGAAGGCACAAGTGATGCACAAGTCATTGAGTGGCTGGACAACCCCATGTCACTGTCTCTTAATGACTCTGTGCCCCTGACTGCAAAGTTGCCACTCGGCCAAGGTAAGACATTTGTGTGTTGTGGACCAATACTGCAGTTTCAGTTCTTAAGATGTCGCTGTTGTCCTGTACCTTTGGATCGAGAAGGTGACGATTGTTATGCATGCGGCGCTTACATTCAAATATGGTCTTTGTTGACTGCTGACTCTAGCAGCGAAAAGGAGACGGATTTCAACCATCAGTAAACATATATCAGTAAAATATTCATAAACGTATAGCCAAATAGTTATTTGAAGCCTGAACTCAATGTAAATTGATTCCATATCATAGGCGAGAGTTGGGTCTATCCCGTCAAAATTAGTTCCGGGTCACGCCACATCCTGCCCTTCATGAAGTTCCAGGGTGATACTGGAGTCGCAGGTTTTATTCGCCAGTGCTACAATCGAGATGTAAGTGGCGTTATATACCCCACCGCAGTCCTGAGATGACAAGTAAAAGTGCTTTAAAACGCCTATATATTCAATATAAATGACAGTACATAGCATGCACACTTACATACAATGTATATCAGCTTGACAAAACTGTTGCCGAGTATTTTGTGAGGCGATCTAAGATCGCTGAACTGCACATTTGACGTCTTTACACTTACCACTGTTGGTTTCCTTGCATCACAGCATGTGTCAAGAAAACTGGATAACACCAAAGAAAGAACGGCGGGAACAATACCAAACACATTCTGTAGACTTCTTATCTTTACCTGGGCCACTAACTACCACCACTCAACTAATCGCATTGCAACCTATCACAACCCGAACAGGAGATGCATTTCACCTTCGCTCCCAATCAGTTCTTCAACAGCACCTACGTGATTGGAGACGTATGGTTTCACTGGGTAAACAAGGGAGTATACCTTGGTCAGCGTCGTGTGCTACTATCTCCTCAGGTCGACGATGTCTTCCTGGCCACCGAGTATTACAATATCGAGGCGAATCGTCAGGCTTTGGATGGAGAACCCATGCACAGAGCAAACGCAACGGATATGATCATTCTCCGAGACTTTCAGAAGAAAGTCAATGCCGATAATCCGGGATGGGATATCAGGTTTGCAATTGCAGTTTTATGTTTCATACCCAGTATAACTACAAGTGTACCTCGAGTCGTATAAGTTATACCAGCCCCTGATGCATTTGTGTGGTACTACAACATAAATTGAGCCTTTGTTTGTGTCGATTGTAGTGAATATCTTCATGTGAATGATCATCTGGTGTCTAGTAGATGAAGTCACTTTCTGTCGTAGACGTTTCGCTGATGCTTTGAATACGCTTCTTCAGATATGAGTTGGCCATAAATGGACAAGGATGGGGAGAGTTTGCGACTTTCAACGGGGACCTTGACGTTCCCTTGGACAACATGAACGACAATCTCCTAGAGTATCGTGATGGTAAGTGGGTTTTACAACTCGAATGATCTGGTGCATAAATAGAACCAAAAATGTAGAAGCTAAGTACTTCCATATTGCTGAACTGTACACATTGACCGAAACGGGCAGTGGTTTGACAAATAGTGTTTCTACTGCGCCCAGCATGAGTGGTTTAGTTCATTGACCTATGACTTGTTGCAATGGTCTCGTCATTCTGTCATGTCGCATGTTGTTCTACGAAATGGCGCACATATCATAGTTTTACAGGCCTTCAAGAATTTTGCCACCAGTGGCCGTAAATATGCCATCTAAGTATTCTGTACGTATGGACATTGTCTAGATATATACCGTGTCCTATGAATGGGATAATCCTTCTATTCTTTTCCTGAATGAGACCTCTGCTAAGCTTCCTTCATACTCGAACATTGTTTACCTCTATCAGATTTCTTCTGGGTGACACACACCTGGAGTCATATGGACTTGTACTGCATCGAAAGCAAGTGTGAAGAATTAGGATATACACCATACAATGTGTCCTTCGAAGAATTGAATCTCAACGTCGAATTCGCGCAATCCACTCTGTTCACCGGGATCAAGGTATCCTCGTGAATCTACTCCTACTTACATCACCCTGTCGCGGCAGTGTTGTGTTCGCATCAAAGTCAAATGCAAGCTGTACAAGCTATGTAATGTACATCCGCCTTATTGGCAGCAAAGACTATATGGTTTATTTTGCCTTGTTTTACCTGAAACTTTGTTTTATTCGTCCACTATGGTCGCTACAGTACAGCAACGGTACCGTAGGTGAGCGCCTGGTCGATCTAAACAACATCTGGAATTGGAGTCCCGAATCAATTGTGACTCCCCGTATATCGGGTTTGAACAGATCCGAATCAATCCAGGCCATGCTGGACTTTGGAATCAAGTATGCCAACATTTGAAAAATAAGTTTACCTTGAGCTTTATTGCAGCATATTGGTCGAGTAGCTAAACTTGTTTTGCCAGTTCCCTAAGGGTTTATTTCGCAAGTTAGCTCAAGGTGCATATTCTGACATACCTGGAAGTGCACCCAAGTAACACAATCGGCGATTTTTCGACTAGGTGGCTTCAATGCCCCTATAGAAAGCTTTAAAAAATGATTTCAACTAGCAAGATCATTTAGCTTTCGCCTACACAACATGGTGTATTTCATACTTACACTGAGTTGGCTATTAATTCAGGACTGCTGTTGGAGACAATACACGAACGGACTTGCAGGCTCCCAATCCTTACCATACTTTCATGACCGAAGTTGGTATGTGCATTTGTATGATTGTGTATACTAAATTGGCTCTGGGTTGTTTTGTAGTGGGCATTATCAACCATCGTGGCTCTAAAAATACTTTATATCGCTGACCATCAAACCTCACTATTCATCATATTTACATACCTAGGTGGTCTGACTACTAACGAGAAGATGCATGTAATTGCGAGATATGCCACACGTGTCTACTTTGATGTATCTCTTCCTGAAGAGAGCGTGGCTGAGTTCAACAGTTTCTACGGACCCCAGTATGCACATTCCATCTTGATTCAACATTTAAATATCTGAATTCCACTGAATGCGATATCCTTTTAGTTCCATCATTTTGTGAGTATCGACCTTTTCACTGTGATTCTCACAAAAGCAAAATATAATAATATTTAGGCAATCAATTACAGTGTTCTTTGTTTGGTTGTCTTCTATAGTACTCTGGTACCGCTCTAAAATAATGTGAAGTAGTGGCATACCAACACAGTTTTCTGACCGTTTATCAGCTGCTACGGTTGGAATGAAGAAGGTCCCATTGTATTCAAAGGTCGCAAGTGTAACACCACATCGTTCCGATACGATCGTGACTTAGAATTGAACGAAATCATGGATATCGAAGGCGCTTCGACGGCTCTGAATCTTTTCAAGGTAACATATATATTTATACACACACACACATATATATATATATATATTTAGCCAAAAATTAGGTGCCTGCAAAACTTTCAGAAATTCGAGATTGGAACCACAACCAATTACGACCATGCTTCACACTACATTGTGCCTCAATCACTCAAAATTGAATCAGTGTAGATCAATCAAGTCTCTGAATCACACTAAATATCACATGTTTCGTCACGGCACCTCTATTTAAATCATCCGTACTGAAACACGCGCATCCTTTTACATAATGCCATACCAGAAACGTGCGGATCCCTACATGTTCCATCAAGCGAACATGAAGGCCTTCTGGTGGGATGGAGAGCACCAGTCTCTGCTCTCAATGTGGACCAAGCACGTCATCAAGTCTTACAGAGAATTCAGTAACCTGCCTGTAATCACTATGAAGGTGTGATTCTACTTTGCTTGTTGTGTGTAGTGTACTTCAATATGTGACGCTTGCAACGAGGAATAGTGGGACTTTGCGACTGTGCTGTGTGGTATCCTGCCGCGCTCCTGTCGAGTAATAGCGATCACTAGATGTCGAGTTTTAGATCACAATTCCTCGCATGATTATATATAAAAATCTATTCAGAATCTCGCCAAGTAAGACGTTTGACTCCACTAGGACGTGCACATTGCTGATAGCAACAATCACATCCCCTATCACCTGTGGACAACAATACCTTTACAGATGGACGATCTTAGAAAGCATTACGACGAAAGAGCTGCGCGTGATAACTGTGGCATAGACGCACGTCAAATCCACAAGTCTGGCTCTGCGACTGTAGGTCTAAGAGTGCGTACATCAAACGCGTGCAAGGTTAAACTTAGTCGATCAACCGGTGCAACTATGCAGTTCGGGACAAGTAGGAGACGAGCCACAGAGACGGTATGCCAGTTTTGGTTTTGTTGTTAAGCGGGATATTAGAATACCGTGGAGTAGTCTCAGCTTGATACACATAAGTAGATCTGGCATTGTGAGTGGAATGCTTCGTGTGGCATTCTAATATCTATAGGATACGTCGCATTCACCCATATTTTGCACACCCACTCGTTTGTGTAGGATGGCTATGGCTTCGATGAGACACTGAGTATAGACTCATCTGCCGCCGGTGCTGACCAAACTGTGGAGGTACCGTCTTGCGGCAGTCGTTGCGACCCGTACCCGCAATCTCGTGCCGCCACACCCGTAGACGACGCCGAGTTCGTAAGTTATCTGGACGTATCTGTGCACAAATACAAACTCGATGGACACCTTGCAGTGTGTTGATACGTGTTCTCTGCTGATTCCAAATGGATAGATCAAGTGTAAACTCTACGTAATGTAAAAAAACAATCGCTCATCAAGTCGGACACATCGCTATCACGCATGCCACTATATGCAATATTCGCAACCTCGTATCAAACTTGCAATTTCTACTCAAAGGTGATAACTTCTCACCAATATGTACGCACTCGCCTAATAATCCGGTACGTTCGCTCCACACGATAGACTGTTCCCGACAGCCAAATGGATGACTTCTACACCACTGAAGAACCGGTTGAACAAGGGCCTGTACCCACGGACTTCGACCCAGCTGGATCCCCCTACCCTTCTATTGTCGGCGAGGACGCAAATGTAAGTGTTTTATTCCCGACACTTATTCGTACGGTAGCTGATATCTCGTTCATATACAGAGTATCCCTATCATTTTTGTATGTCTTCCGTGGTTGAATAGCCGTTCCATCCTCAAATAGTAAGACAAGGTCACTACAGACGTCAATTCGAAAATGACTCTTGATAAGATGTGGGTTTGAACCCCGTGTTTGCATTCGAGCTGCAACTATACACGAGTGATCATTAGTTTACCCTCCTCATCTTTGGTAACCCTTCATCAAGCGCACTCGAATCTTTGCTGCGCAAGCAGACACGAACGCGTACTCAAACGGCAAATTTAAATACATGATCTCAGCGGAAGTCTGATAGCGGAGTACCCGCGTGGGCCATTGGGGTGGCTGTGGCGGGCGCCATCTTTTGCTTTGGACTGTTTGTAGCCATCATCGTCATTTGCAAACGTAAACGCGACCGACAGAAAAAGCTTGCCGCCAAGCAACTCGCCGTTAACCGATACGAAACTACTCAACCCAGTGTTTCTTCTTGTTGAGTGGAGAATATGTTGTCAAATTACATCTTTGGAATGTGTTTATAGGTCTATACAACATTTTGTATGTACAGCATATAACTAAATGCAACAAAGCTGAGGCATCGGACATCACAAGCTGATGTAATAATATTAGAAATTGCTCAAAAGCTCAGTCATATAGCACTCACCGCCCCACACTTTACTACATAACTATTTCAAACGAACACACCAAACTATCACAATTTGGAATAAAGGAAAACATAAACATAATTGAAGGTCGTATCTGGACTTGGATGCTATTCTAGGAAGTCTTCTGTAGAAATTAACATTAGGGCCTTAGTAAATAAACTATTCAATCAAAGCAGTAAATTGAGTATGCTGACGTCTTTTTCGTTCCGGGGTTTGACTTCGGCTGGTCTCAATCGGAGTGCTCAAATGTAAATATCACGAAATATTACACAATTTACTAAAAGTACTAAAGTATTATCCGGACCCGAGGTCAGCTTCTTGAACAGACTGGTGAAATAAAAGGTACAACTTGTTCTTTTCAGTACAAGTCTTTCGGCCACTTCCCTCTGGTCCTACAGTCGAATTTGGGGATTTAGTGTTTTTGTAGCATAAAGAGAACCAAATCAAAAACAAATACAAATAGTAGATGCAAGAAGGAATGCACACAATCTGTTCTCTTTTAGAAATACTCCGCCTCCCCTGTAAAACTTTCAAAAGCTGACCCACTGATACGGGTGATGAGACATCGCCGCAATAAAACGGGAATCGATCTTAATAATAAACGTTTATAACTGTTCAGCTAGACTCCTTCCTGTCACTTTATCTTTTTACTTCTGGATGAGCTTTTTTGACAAGATGAATTTATCATAACACGTTTTCTCAAACAACCGACGCGGCGAATAGTCAACAACTCGGAGATAAGGTTCATTCTGGCTGTCTTTGTAATGCAAACGTAGAAACATGTTGTTGGCTCACAGGTACGAGAATTGTATGTATAGGTGTACAAGAATTACAATTTGTAGTCGTATCCCTAGTATTTCCAATGTGGAACGACATGAGTGAACAGCCTATCTGCATGATTCACGAACGACTGTTGAGCACGTTGCTTCAGTAATCATGAAATTATTAATCACTCTGGTCAATGCATTCTCCCAAAAAACTACAGTTTCATGGCTCCCCCAGTTTTCTTCGCGGGGTGGTCGCTGGAACTACAGTCTGGGCATCTGACCCCATCTCTACCCTGAATAGTATTGGTTAGTATTTAAGGTATAATATATGTTTCATGAACACTCATTAACGGCAAATGCTTTTTGGGTTCTCAAAGACAATTAATTATTTGTTATAAGCCAATACTTTGGGAGCCACAGGTTTGCGCTCCTTTCCAATCGAGTGATTTTACATTCGCGACCGCTCTGCGCCGACCTGTTCGACCACTGATATATTTGCGCAATACTTTCCTCTCCATATCTTGGGATGATACAACCCATTTATTCAAAGTGCGGCTGTAGATATAGGTCCAGCGAAATGGCGACATTAGAAACAGGCGCAACTCGCTGAGCGGATTTTTTTTCCAGAAGCGTTGAATTCACGCACCAGTAAAAAGTGTTCATGTTCAAAACTTCTTTCGCAGACCACTTAAAATGGCCCCGCATAGTCTGAGAATCGGATCACATGTCTCTGATCACGGCCCCATACGATGTGACGAACATGCATCCCCTTACTTTTTATATAATTCAGATGGCTGCTTATAATACCCTCGTAGCCTCCCGATTCGGTAAACCCGGATTTGAATGCAACAAACCACTCCCCGCTGGGACCTAAATGTCATTCTCGTATTCTCGAAGATTGTGCATTAGTCTGTTAGGAAAGTCACCGTGACCACCCCACGCAAGGCCTTTAGTCTTATTACACCTTACTACGTATATGCCATCGGATTCTTCATCCTCGCCCAACGCCACCCAATCCGAGGACATTTAGAGATTTGTCCCAAAAGCGAAATTGCGAAGTTCCATTGGCAAAGCGAACTTGATATTGTCCAGCACTCCCCAGTGTCGCATCCACCTTTGGCGGGTGGTGAGGTGCCCGGCTTTCTAGCCTGTCATGTAAACTTTCTATCATCCCACTGGTGAAGTATGTGTCGTTGTAATCAAATGCGAGAGCGTAGTCACAACCGCCAAACAGGAACTCCTCATCAGATCCCAACGCGACAACCCTTGTGTATTTGTCGAACCTGATCTCGTCTGAACCGTCTCTCAAATCCGAGAGAAAAAATTCGCCCAGTCTACTCCTGTCTTTTGCCCTGGTCTCTTTTTGTTTTCGTTTTTCGCGAGCCGCGGACTCCATTTCGATCCGTTCTCTTGCTTCATTGGCCCTTCGTCGTACTAACTGCTCCCGCTCTCTTTCCTCGGCCATTTTTCGTGCTCGCGCGATCTTCTCTGCTAATTCCCCTTGCGCTCTGGAAGTGGTTTACACGAGGGAAAAATACAAATTAGAGTAATTCACACTTGATAGCCTTCAAAATATTCATGGAGGCGACACAGACCTTCACTACCGTCCATAAACCATATTGATTTCAATTACCATGCTAGCAGTACATTATAATTATGAAATTAACTAGGAGAAGTGGATGCTTGATACCATCATTCACAAACCACTGAACATCTTTTAGCACCCATTTATCCTTCACCTCACCTCTTAACGCGCACATCCTGGCACTCTGCAAGTCGTTCAACGATGCTTGCGCAGGTCTTGGGCAGTTCTTCAAATTCGACATCAAAGACCTGCAGTGACAGTCTCAGTGCTCTCTCCTCATTCACCACAGACGGGTCAGCTGAACTCCTGGTACTTGCTCTCCAGTGTACGTCTGCATCGTACTCCTCTCGTGGACGCATCCGATTACGTTGATATCTCTTCGTCGTATGTACTCTGGGATTCTTCATTATACTGATAAGGTCTTCCATCGAACAATTTCGCCGAAAGAGTTGTGTATGGCCCTGTTTCGGATGTAACAAAGCCGTGCCGACAGTACCTGTAAACAGTTTTTCAAAATATAACGTGCAATCCGTATTCGAACTGATTTTTTAGTGAGAAGATGCGAAAGCTCCTGTGCGTTCGCATTTTATTGTGCATCATTGGTGGTGCTAACACCCATGACAACAGCGAGTTCATTTTATCCTAGTTGATGCAATCTTAGAGAGAGAGGACAGATATAAAAACTTGAACCATCAGGCTAACATAGGACGAGGCATAGATCAGATACAAACTAAGATGCTGAACAAAACCAGGCTCGAACTGAATAAAAGTGGTTTCGCACATCGACACAGAGAAATATGGAAATAAAGTACAATAATGTATCCAGTGAACAAGATGCAAATTTGATAATTAGGCAAATATTGGCAACTACAGGAACATGCGCAGCAAAATATTGGCGGATAGAAATGAGAAAATGGACAAAGCAATGAAGTGATATCAACCACAAGGCAAGGTACACACACGCTCGGAAAGATCTTTAGCATGCGAATTGTATCAAATACAATGTACCTAGAATGATATTATCGAAAATGAAATATAAATTGCTGACATGTTTCGTGTGATTCAAAACCGTCCGGTCACAGAAATTGACAGTAGACAAATTGACATGAGAACAACGCAGACGTTTAAGCACACATAGGAATTTTGAAAATAGTATAGAAGTCACACTGAGACAGAATGAAAAATTGGGCGAAACCAAATTTCAAAAGCCATAAAAAAAAATCCAAGAACGCGGTAGTTCAATAAACTTGAAACCGAATAAAAACAGCATTCAATTTCAAAATTGAACTTTTTAGGTTGACGAGTACTCGCAGCATGGAAACATAGATAGACAACAGTTGGACGGTGCAAACGATAAGACTACAAAAACACGAGCAATATGGGACACTGCACAAGCACAAGCACGGGATACAAAGGTTACCATCGGTTAGTCTGGAGTCATCGCTAACGACAAGTGAGATGCCGAATAGCCGGAAATAGATGAATGTCACGTCATTTGTAACTTCTCGTGAAGTAGATTGTGGGCAGTCAAGGGCGAAGGAATCGATCAAGGAAGGTGCTCGGGATAACACCTCAGTACTAACTACACATACTATAGGACAGATACACGTGTAAGTGCACTTAATGTCAACAGAAACGAACTCCTATTATATACACGTACGCATGCTCGATGCCTGCATATAATTTGGATATGCAAGCACGTTCAGAAAAGGAATAAAATCTACAGTGGACATGATAGTTCTAGTCGATTGTATCACCAGTAAATGAGCTCATAACAAACAAACATGCCAGTGCTGTAGTACACGTTGATTCGCACAGTTCCGCCGCCCTCTGTACTTGATCCAGAGTACTTCAGAAAGGCAATCACTCCTCGAAGTAACATTGTGCTGGGCCTCAACCAATCCGAGTTCAGTAGCCCACGACCTCGCTTCCTCCAGGTCTAGCTTTACACCTTTCCCATGCGAAGAGATCTCATCCCTTTCCACCGAATCTTGTGTACTTTCGAGTGTTGAGAAAGCCTCCTCCAAATCAAGTTCCTGTAATGTATTTCCTCTTCACATTTATCTAGTACCCATCCACTCGTACCTTGTACACGAAACCGCTTAGCACAACCTCCGCCCGCACACGCCGCGACCTGGACATTTGTGAAGATCACGGTGCCTATCGGATACACTACTGAAGGTTTCATAGAGTGGTCGAAGGATGGGCGTGCGTGGAGAACCACGCCATGACCACGAGCGACCTGAATGCGATAGCACTGCCGATAGTTTAAAAGTATGGTAACAAAGCTTGCCGTCTGCCACTTGCAGTTCTCGAAAAAGATTCATCATTCACATTAAAGCAAAATAAACGCTGTCTGTGGAATGTTTGTGTGAGCAACAGTGATTCGAAGTTACGTCTACATCGATCCGAATATAAGCCAATAGGTGGTAGATTCGCATCAAGAAGTGCTATATGTACTTTCACCCAAGAGATATGTTCATTGAGCAATTATGAAGGCAGGTTGTCAAGATCTGCTATTCAATAACAAATCTTCGCCGACATGCTCTAACCTATAGTTAGGAGGTGGTAAAGGGGCCACTACTACTAATCGTACTAATTTTTCGGAGCTATGAGCGTAGAATACACATGACGATGGGTACTAATACACATGCTTTCACGTGTACAATACATATATACATACGTAAACCTATCCATCTGTTGATATCCACGACACTTGTGACAATTCGATTCGCATAGGGAGACAAAAATCATAGCTGACATAGAAACTTGAACATAAGGATGCGATACCTTGAATGCTTGTAGTTTGTATGTGCACGGCATTTGCCAGAGCATCCGTTCTCCAGGAACACCCAACCGCCATGATCGTCAGCAACGCGAACATAAGGTCCACTCTTGCTGCCTTTGTATTGTACACGTGAAGTAATGTTGTTGTCGGCTCACAGGTGTAAGAAGTGCGCGTAGCGTGTATAGGTATGCAAAATCATAAGCCGTTATTCCCCATAAGTTCCAATACGAAACGACATGAGGTAACAACCTCAAAACGAGTAAAGAACGCAGGAAAAGCTATACATGTAACAATAGTAAGTACGCACCCTTAGATCGCGAAGGACGACGTAAATCGCATGCAACCAAGTGACCGATCCCGACAGCGTGCTCTCTGTCTAATTTGTTATCCTCTCCAGTTCGGCACGTACTTCGGACGCTTAGTCGACCTTCATTTGGCCGGTGTGGATACTGGTATACATACACGCGTGGACCCGGCGTCGTACCTAGCGACATAGTAGTAAGCAGTATCAAAGTAGTTGTCTGTTGTTAATGTCAAACTGGCTACACGAAAGTATAATTGATTCCGAATCCCAACGAAGTACTGGTATGAACATAGGCTGCTCTGAAATCTGGCCCCACGAAAGTAAAGGGTCAAAACCCAACAGCCATTCATGAAGAATACCCTACTTCTACTACACTTGTTGCCAGTCGTTAGCCAATACAATTGAAGATATAGAAAGAGACTGCCACTTCTATTAAAGTAATATCGATGGCAAATGTTAAACATTTGATATTTATTGGTGCGTGATATCAAGTTTGCAATACCTCTCGTAAGGTTCTATTCTAAGCTACAGCAAACGCCACGGGTCTACTAGTCTAGAGGGAGGGTAGTTCTATTATGAGAGCGGCTACACAGTACACATCCATAGCCTCCTAAATAGTACAGGGTATAGTGTAAACAGTATATAGTGGGTCGTGCTACAGACAACATCCGATTTCGCGGCAAGCTCCAATTAATGAGCTATGGAGACTTTTATGAGGCCTTAGTGAGTTGTTCAGTAACATAAACACGTTCCCTGAGGTATCGATACTCAGCTCACGACAATGGTGTTTGTTTTCGTCAGTTAAGTAATACGCGCCGTGGGGATACAGTGCTATTCTCACTGTATCTTTACATGCTGTTTTTTCATGCCCATCCCACACTTAGAATTGAGCCACGCATAGTAGAAGATATAATTCGGTATGTGATGATAGGCTCGATATGAAAATCATTTTGTAGTGATAATATAGGTATTGCGTCGTAAAAAAACGGCACTTCGTTGAGCATCGCTAGTACTCCCTTTCGGATGAAGACTGACTGTGCTTAGTATGGGCTCGCATATATTGCTAAGCATGCTACCGCACATTTAGTGTGTGTATGATGGGTTATGCCTAAATTTGTTTCTGATCGCGAGTGTGGAATCCATTTATTTGGAGGCAACATGTCGAGTCGAGTCAACAAACGAGCTTAATTCGCACTAGTCTAGGACAGTTGCACACCAATGCAATTTGATAGTACTATGATTGAAACTAATTGTGTCTAAGCTTATAGATAGAAATGAGTTGTATAGGGATATTGTCTTGTTGGCAATCTCACAGGGTATACTAGGTATTCAAATAAACAGAAGTTGACAAGACGACCAACCTTGAATGTCTGGAGGTTGTAAGTGCACGGTATTTCTACGAGCATCTGTTGTCCATATTGTTTCTCGAGGAGTTGGGGCGGCAGTTAATAACATGGCAACTGCTTGTGGTATTTTTGCCTGGTGACATTATAGTGTATAAAAGTGTATGTCACCTTTAGTATAGCACCCCCAGGACCACTTGTTTATTACTGATTTTTTCAGATAGTGGTGATGATGGCGACACGCCGACGCCTGCTGTTCCTTTAGTCAGCCAATTAAAATGACGCGTCAGTCAGTACGCAGTCGGAAGCACAGGCTCGATTGTGGTATCAATGACACAGTTATCGAACCTCTGCTCTACGCACCGTTAATCAATACAGATACAAATCTAAGGCTGCAACTTGCCATTGGAATTTTGCAATGGGTTGTGCTGATGAGTGTTAATTGCTCTGGTAGCATCGGGTCAAATTGGAAGCATGCTTGACATCCAGTGTTCGTGTTTATGTCTTTTGTGATATGCACGGCTGTTTTATTTAATTGGATTGGCGAGAGGCAACCAATACGACACTTGCACTACCCTCACATGTGTACCAGCTAGCATTCACCCTCGGACAACGAACGGGTCTGCCTTTAGTAGTGCACTGAGCTAGTGCTTCTCGAGCAAGATAGCAGTATATTGAAACTCGGTGGGGATTCCCTTTAGCTGTCATTGTAAATACTAACTGACCAGTGCACACGGCTCAACAAACTGAACCATAAAACCAAAAACAATGCCTTCCTTGGGGCACTATTTACAATGCCGAACTGAAGACTGCCATAGCAAAGTGACAATGGAATTGTGCCAAGATCTACAATCAGATCGGACTCAACCTTTCTTCCCCCCGAAGCTTCCCCCAGCGTACGGTGCAAGATATGCCTCATCGAGACCCGCAGACAAAAAATGAAATACTTTACCCTCGTATCTGTGGTTGGTTTGTTCCACCCTCATATCTGTGGTAGGATTGTGTGTGCTTATGTACGTGCAGTTATACACTCTGCAGAAACGCCAGGCTAATACCGTCCGCTCTGCTTTCGGTGTGACTTGTGCACATTCAACTCACTGCAGCGCGCTGTACAGGATGTGATACGGCAATAGTATTGCTTGACTTATTGTGCATCCAAAAAGCATTCCTCCAGGGGCGAATGAGCTATTTTTAGGTTGTATCGGCCTTCGGCAGGATAAACTCAGCGACCACTTGTATACTAACACCAGTGCCTGCGATAGGCAGGGGTGTGTGCTTTAAATATATATATATATACATGTATATATATATATATATATATATATATATAAACATCTGTTTACACTCACTTATATATATATATATATATATATATATATATATATATATATATATTATTATATAGTATATATATATATATATATATATATATATATATATATATATATATATATATATATATATATATATATATATATATATATATATATATATAATATATATATATATATATATATATATATATATATATATATATATATATATATATATATATATATATATATATATATATATATATATATATATATATATATATATATATATATATATATATATATATATATAT